>NC_056748.1:272232029-272457029 GCF_019279795.1 Protopterus annectens
TTTGACAGCGATTTCTATATCCAGCGAGATGGCATAGCGATGGGCACCTCATGTACCAACAGCTACGCCAATATGTTTCTGGCACAATGGGAAGAAGAGGAGTTGTTCAATAATGTATGGCATCATCATAAAATCCATTTTTATCGACATTTTGTAGATGACGTCTTTTTTATTTGGGAAGGCAGCATAGATGAACTGGACAGGTATATTGTTTACTTGAATAACTTGACCACGTTTTTGAAGTTTACATCACAATGCTCTAAATATAGAATAGAATATTTAGATGTATATGTGGAAAGAGTTTTAGATACACAAATAAATACAGGAGTTTATAGGAAGAAGTGTTACAAGAATACATATCCCCACCGTCATAGTATGCATCCACCGTACATCTTTGATAACATTATAAAAGGACAAAGTATGAGAATATCAAGGTTAAATGCAACAGAAGCAGGATATCAGGAAGAAATTAACAACTTCAAACAAAGGTTATTGAAGCGAGGCTATAAAGAAGGTGAAATCAAAAAAGGTCTACAAAAAATAGATCAGTATAGGGAAGATAGAGCAGCCCCTTACTATTCGGCCAGTTCACCGATATACCAACAAAAAGAATTTCCAACACCACAACTCAAAATACCAATGTATTATACCACTCAAAATAGAGAAATTATGGAACTAGCAAACAGACATTGGCATATTCTGACCATGGACGAAGAAATAAAATAGTGGGTGAAAAAGCTCAATTTCAGTATAAGAACAAAGTAAATTTAAGGAGGTTGTTATGTCAATCTGGGATGGTGGATAATTATAAATTATGGACGGGTACAGTCAGATGTGGGAAATGTAAATACTGTACATATATAGAGGTAGGAGATTGTTTCATACATCCAGATACAGGGTATCATTATAAGTTCCATGTCTCAGCGGACTGTGGAAATGAGCATGTTGTATACCTAGCAGTATGCCAATAGTGTCAATCCTATTATGTTGGCAAGACAGATAGGACACTTCGAACTAGGATTAGAGAACATTTATATGCGATTAGAATAAGCCACACAACAAATGCTCTGGCGAAACATATTAAGATGGAAGGGCAAGAACACCAGTTCCAGTTTAGGTCATAGATTTTGTCATTCCTAATATTAGAGAAGGCGACATACGTAATAAGATGGAGAATAAAGAAATTAAATGGATCATGAGAAAGAGAGCTGAGAGAGGGAAAGGACTAAATGATAGGGCTACAATTAAACCTATATTGAAGGCTAGATGGTTAATAGTTAGATAAAAGAGAACATATAAGGAAAATTAGAGTTTAATCAATATATATCATAAGTATACACACGCATATAAGGTTCAGGGTAAGTATACAACTGGTCAGTTATTACGTTCCAGTTACCTGGAATAGTGGAGAGGCTTGTAAGTAATGACATGGAGACCCAGGAATGTATGCATTGGTGGATATAATAGCACCATCGAAGGTTGGGAGAGGGATCTCACCTTTGTGAAGAAGAAAGTACGATGATACTATAACAGCAAAGGGATTGTAATAATATGCACACATATATATCTTTTATAAGAGAACCAGCGAGAAGTTCCAGTCTTTGGAATAATACTTGCAAGGACAATAAGGAACGAGACAAAGTAATGTACATCCAGACTTCTTGTATATATGTTATACTTAGACATTACATAGCGTCCCCCCAGTTAGTAAGAAGTAGGTCAGGAGGATAGTTAATGGATTGCAAAAGTACACATGCCCCTATAATTTCAGTTTCTTTACAAGAAATTAATTAGATACCATAGTGAAAGAACTAAAGTAAAAAAGAGAGATTATATTATAAGTAGGTCACACAGCAAGGCGGACAGTAGAGAATACATATAGGTCATGTTTAAAATGTGTTAGTGGGAAATCTACACTGCAGTGGTTAGGTATTACTGGACAAGAAGAAAGGAAAAACAATGGTCCAACTCTCTGTCTGGTACCATAACCACACAGATTGTGACCAAGGTTTTAATGCATGACATAATGCTGAAACCATTATATGATCAGCAGATATAATAAGCAGGTTTGCATTTGAGTTAGCGAGAAGCCGCAGGGTGAGCCATGGTGATGTTATGACAGGCGAGAAATTATGGCAAGCCCTTGAGTCCTGAGTCCGTTACATTGTTAATATAGGTAGTAATAACTATTTAAGCTAGGTTCATATGATGTATCATAGAAAGTAGGACTCTTTGTACGACAAATCGCTGGAAGAGCTTGTTAATTACTATGAAAACTAGCGGTGTGTGATGCTTTGTAGAGAGAAAGTTTTTATGCATTATAAATTGAATGATTCATGCAATAATAATTATTAAAGCTAGGTTTATATGATGTATCTTAGAAAGAAGGACCTTTAGCCTGACAAAATACTGAAAGAGTTTGTAACCACTATGAAAATTAATGGCATGACATGTTTCGTAAACAGAAAGTTTTTATGTATTGCAAACAAAATGATTTATAATAATCAATGAAAAGCAACTATGAACAGTGATACTGTTTTAACAATCAAGTTTTTTATAATGTTTTTTAAAAATATTAAGTATTGGTTTGATCTGACTTGTGTCGGAGACATTGTATTGCGTTTTGGACCAAGGGCACTAGTATATGTGTATAATGAGTCAAGCAGACTTTAATTAGTATGTCATGGGGTTTGTATATAGAGGATGAAGCAGAAATGAATTTGAATTTTAACGGTCTGAGGAAGCTAAAGAGAAAGCGCTAACCTGTGCATGCCAATAAACCAGTTTTTTTTACCAATGAAGTATTCCTTGAATGAAGTGTTTCACAATCAGGTTTGACAATTTGTGCTATTGAACGTTCTTGAGAAGCTGGATCTACGAGACTGCTGTGTTTGCCTCTTGTTTGTATTTATCGGATTGATTTTTAGTAAGTATATATATATATATATATATATATATATATATATATATATATATATATATATATACATACATAAACACAAAAATCTGTGTGTGTATATATATATATATATATATATATATATATATATATATATATATATATACACACACATACACACATATATATATATATATATATATATATATATATATACATACACATAACATATCTATAGATAGATAGATATATATATATATATAGATAGATAGATATATATATATATATATATATGTGTGGGGGTGTGTTCATATACGTATACATATACACCCTATTTATGTGTAAAATATCAACATGGGGTTAGAGAAATCAAGCCTCTTTAAGGTGACTAGGTCATTAGCTTGGCAAATGAACCCCGCTAAGCATACTACTGAGATGCATAACAAAGCATAACGGTTTCCTAGCCAGTGGATCATACAAGTCCTCTAGGAGTTTCATACAAAACATATACATCAGCCTGCAGGCAAGATACTCCAATATCAACTTATTCCTTCTGTCCTCGCTAGACTCATCCATTTAAAAGTTGGAAATACCAACTGCATGTACATTTATAACCTTGATACAGAAATGAAGGGCTAAAAAATTAACAAAAGGATAGCAAATCTTCACAAAAATCTGTCTGGTGAACAGTCAAAAATGATTTACTAAGTTCCTGTTGAAGCCTTATTTTTATTGCCCTAAGGAAAAGCACAGAAAGTTATACTGAAGAATTACTTGAATGCAATTACTAAACACTAAATTAATTGCAAAATAAAATAAAAAGGAGTTCAGAGAGCTATAACAATGTTATGAGCACTGGTAGTTATGTAAGTCAAGATACTTCCTGCACCTACCTGCTCATCTTCATATTTATACTCTGGGCAGAAAAGCGGGGCTATTCAATGACAGTTAAGCATACAAGATCAATGTCAACCATACAGTGATGTTACTCAAACAGTCTCTTCTGAAATCAAGCACCATCTCTTACAGAAGAGTGAAGTAGGGAAACAACTTTATTTCAAAAACAGTACTGATCCACATCCCAAAGAAACAGTAAGATATGCAAGGCAATGCAGTCACAAAAATAAATAAGCAAATAAAAAAGATTACACAATGTAGACAACTGTTTACAATGCCAGACATCAGTCTGGAATAATTTAATAACAAATGGCACACAAAACTGAGACAAGATCATATACTCAGCTGATGTGGCTGCATAATCCACCTATGGCAAAAGCAATAAAAAAGGTGAGAAAATGGACTATTCAAGGTAGTAAGCAGGCAGGCAGAACAGGAAAAATGAAGCTTGATAATGCAAGACAGGGAAAAAGACCAAAGATCAGTGTGGAGAAAAACCAAGCCAACAATCTCAAATGGTGAGATTGTAGCTGATACAAATATGAACTCATCTATACCATTAAGAACAGTGGACAATATCCTAACATGCAAGCAAAAGTCAGATTCTCACAAAGAAAACAGATTAATGGCACATGGGCTAAGCCAACATAGGAGGATGCATATAGGAATATAATGACCAATTACATGAAGACAGATTGCAATACCAAACAATCAACAAAACAAAAATAAATACACAAAACACATGGAAAATTCTGGCAGTACAGAAAATGCACACAAAACAATGACAGGAAAATTTTACTAAGTTCCTGTTGAAGCCTCATTTTTATGGCCCTATGGAAAAGCACAGAAAGTTATACTGAAGAATTACTTACTTGAATGCAATTACTAAATACTAAATTAATTGCAAAATAAAAGGGAGTTCAGGTGCAGGTGATTACATATTCAGGATGCTCACTGGGTTTACAAAATACAAAAGTAAAAACTACAAAAATACTAATTATATAGAAACTGTTACAATGAAATATTGTAGTAGGTAAAAGCCTAATAGCCATGCTAAAAATGTATACAGGACAGAAAATTACCTTAAAAATCAAGCTGAACAATGATACATACATACATCATGTATACTTGGGTATATGACCATGCTAAAATTACACAATTCTCTTGTGAATGCTACTGTGGACCACCACTCCTGCTTGAACTCAATATCGTAAAACAGGTAATCTACAAACAGCACTGCAAAGGGTACAAACACCTGCACCTCCCACCTAAATTTTAACTGCATGGTCATCATACCTCACAGCACAAGCAACATTTTGTTAAACTGAGTGAAGGAGGGAAAATTCTGCCTCATGTTTGTGTATTCTGGGTACCATACATGAAGAAAATATTTTTAGCTAGTAATTTGCATAACCAGAGTACACTATAGAAAGGCAGTCTGACACTATCACTGAACATGGAATAGTGTCAGATGTCAAAGCTTTTTTTTGCTAGCCCTACTCAAGGGTAAAATGGTATGACCAATAGGCTCTGCAGCAATTATGCAAAACTACTTAAGAAAATACATACTTCTTTTTTAATAACTCCATTATATAACACACTGTAAAGTATAGGTGTGCAGCTGACAGCTAGTAAAGCAAAATGGCTTTAAGATATTGACTGCAGATGCATATACCTTCATATACAGGTGCACACAGACAACTCAATGGTGGTCGTGCAGTCCGTGTCACTACAAGTGGCTCCAAGTCATGTGGGACTGTCAGGCATTTTAATGTTTGAATTATTTTATTAATGTTTTAAAAGCAAAATAAAACTTTGTCTCTAGTAGATGTGGCCAATTTGGACTCAATCATAAGGCCTTCTTCACATATGTCCGTAATCTCAAAGGGAGCACCAAAATCTGTTCAAAACTGGTGGTCAAGGACACCACATATACAAATGCCGTAGACATAGCAAACTTGCTGGCTGACAGATTCAGTTAACCCCTCTGCCCCCCCATCAGTAAATTAGGACATTCCCAGTACCTGCCCCCTTCCCCTTATATCTAGGGTTCAAGTCATCACTGCTCTCTCAAAGGCAAAAAAATATAGCCTCCATGGGACCTGATAACATCCCAGGTTGCATCCTACATGAACTCGGGCAAGAACTTGCAGCAACATTACGCGCCCTATTCAACCAAAGCCTGAGTACCAATTTTGTCCCAGCTGAGTGGAGGACAGCCACTGTCATCCCTTTACACAAAGGTGGAGTGTCCACTGATCCAGGAAATTATACACCCATCAGCCTAACTAGCCTGATCTGCAAGGCCATGGAACAGATTATCATGGACCTCATTAACAAGAACATTGGCAATTTCCAAACACTCGATCCCACACAGTTTGGCTTCATCAAGGGGAAGTCATCTCTGTAAAATTTGGTCAAATTTTTTGAGACAGTCACCAAAGCCATAGAAGAGGGGAAGATAGTTCTACCTTGACCTGGCTAAAGCCTTCGCCACTATTTCCCACTCGGGAATAATAGATAAACTCTGTCAACTAGGCATCAATCCGTATGTTATCAGATGGGTAGCCAACTGGCTCACTGATAAAACCCATCTAGTCAAAATAGGGGAAGTCAACTCAAGCAGTAGACCCATGTGGAGTGGCGTATCCCGGGGTTCGGTCTTGAGGGCTCTGCTATTTGGTATATACTTTTCTGAGGTACAAACCAACACCAGTGGGTTATGGCTGACCAAGTTTGCAGATGACTGCAAGTTGGGAGCAGTCATCAACTCCCCTAGTGACATGGACATCCCCCAAGAGGGTCTCAGCCAAACAAATGACTGGTGCAAGAAACATGGCCTCAAGCTGAATAGAAAAAATGCATCATCCCCTTTGGGGGGAAGAGATGTTCTCACAAATTACACATTAATAGCAACCTTCTAAGCATGCAGTCAGTCATGAGGGATTTGGGCACCCAGATTTATAGCAGCCTGACATTTGATCACCATGTTGCTTCCACTGTATGGAAAGCTTTCTACATGGCCCACCACATAAGTAAGGGTATCTCATCCAGGGACAAGGAGGTCATAGCAACTCTATATTCTTCCCTTGTAAGGCTCATTATTGAGTACGATGCCCCATTTGGCATGTACTTCGCAAAGCACATGCAGCAGCTGGAGAGACCACAGAGGTTCCTCACCAGGAGAATCCAGAGCCTCAAAAATCTACCATACACAGATAGGCTAAAAGCCCTCTACTCTGTTTCATACAGACTCCTCAGAGGTGACCTCTATCTTGCATACAAGGTGATCTCAGACCTCACCTTGATGCGACTGCTGCATATCCGCAAGTCAAGCTCAACTCAAGTAACCTGCACACGCAGCCTCAACCTGGTCTGTGACAGCAATAGAACTTGCTGGTGGGACAGATTTGTGTCCCAGAAACTCCCCCATCTATGGAACAGACTTCCCCTCCATGTCAAGCAGAGTATCTCTTTACCTTTTTTTAAGCGCAATCTGGATAACTGGATGGGAAATAGAAAATACATCCCTGGGATTCCACCCATGTCCCTGCTGGACAGGAGCATCAGGTGCTGATTATTCTATGCATGGGCTAAACTCTTGGCTAGGCTTATAAGGGCCTCAGGGCCAATAGCCTAGTAACTTAAGTTACTTCCTATGATCCTGTGCAGTTCTCTGTGGATTTTGCTGTTACTACCATGCAGGCAGATTCATTTACTGAATCCTTAATTTAGAGTATTGATGGCAGACTCATTGATAGCAGATATTTCCTTTCATGAAATCTTATTATCTAGCTGGATCTTTTTGTGGTGGCAGATAAAGTTTAATAGTACTTTAAAGATATATGCAACCCATCAGATTCTTTTTACAAACTGTACTTAATTTACTCAGTGGTGTAGCAACTGTAGGGTTCATTATACATTTCAGTTCAAGGATACCCCGGTATAATGAATGTTGTGAGAGAAGCTCCTATAATGGGAAACAAAAATTCAGCATTTTACATCTTTCAACTTTAATGGAATGCACGACTCAGACCTGCAGCTTTATAAACTACATCACCAACATGCATTACCTTGTGCAATTAGATGGCAATCTAAGAGATGCTGTTAAGGTACAGAAGAGGTTTAGTCTGCTTGACAGCCAGTTGAAGAGCTCCCTTGAAAACATAAAACAACTATGACAATGAAAATTTGATGGAGCTGCACAGTGTGGCAGTTCTGTGATGGGAGGATAGAGAGACCAAAATTTGCATGTGCAGAAAGGCAGAAACAAATATTTTCAGAACAAGAAAAAGTCTTCGTCCTACAATGGGGTGAGAGAACAAGTCAAGAGTCAGCCTAAACTATCAGTAGCTCACAAATACATTATAACAGTCTGCTTTGATAAAGGTCAGGAGGGACATCACAGCTTGGAATAAAAATTAAAATCAAAGTAGTGAACTAGTCTGTGACCAATTATGTTAAATATGCATATATTACTTGATGAAGATTCCTATCTGAAATGAGGGTACGGTTTTACCACTTAGTACAGGAAATCCATTTCTGAGGAAGGAAGGATGCACCCCCTAGCTATAGCAATTTTGGAATCAAGCATGAAAGCTTAGATAGCCACAAAAAGTGCCCAAAAGGAGCACCAAGCAGGTAGCATATATGACGTAATGGACATTGATCAGCATGACAAGACAACTCCACTGGGTTGGGGGTTGGCATAATAGTTGGTGTTTACCTTACAAATACAAGGTACAGGGTTTGATTCTCACCTTTGGGAAGCAAAGCTAGCCTTAAAAAAGCCCCCTGGGGTCGTTCGCCTAGCACTTACCTATGATGCTATGAACCATGTGATGGACACACGAGCCACAGACACTAGATGGCACTAATGTAACACGAAATGGGACACAATCAGCCTGTCTGATGCATGCCTGGTATAACTTTCACAGGCAGGGGGCTTTGAATAGACACAAAGAATAATGTTGGCCAGGCAGACTAATGCACCATAGGAATGGTAAGAGTATTGCTACATATAAGCCAACGTTGGGAGGCAAACACTTAGGTATGACATCCAGCATGACTGTGAACCACCTACTGTCAGACCAGACTTCATTATGATGCCACCAGTAGCACTACCCAGAGGTAGGATGGGTGGACAAAGTCATCCTGAATTACCAAGGAGTGTGTTTCAACAGGCATATAGCAGCAATATGCAATGTTTAAACCAAGTAAAGACAATTCTGCAGGTACCTGAAATATATGTAGTAATAGCATCAATGACATATACATAACACTGCACCTGAAGATTCTTTACAGATGCCTCTGACAGATATATTGTTTATACTTCAAACTTTCCCTTTATGTTTTTCAGCTCCTGGAAAGATGTTTATGGCTCGTACTCCATCTATGGCTGAACAGTTGTGACTGAATAATCCCAAGTAACTACCTGTCATGATTATTTACAGTAAAAACTCTGTTAAGTTTTCTCTAACCTCCTCTTCCCCTGGATAAGATGTCACAGGGGCGCATCTTTAGGCTGCTATAACTACCCAGCATGCACACTAATGCAGTTGATGTCTGCAGCATTACTTACCACCCAGGCAAGGGCAGTAACATGTCCATTACCTTCTGACATATTCCTTGAGTTCATTTGCAAGTGTATTCCTTGTGGCAATAGACATGTAAGTAAAGGGAAGACTCTTCCAAAATCTACTGACATATGTTGAGCAACAGCCATCTCCAAAGCTATTTTAGGATTTGGGTAGGTGTGTCAGCCAGTGTATAGCAAAGTTAGAAATAAATTAAAAAAACAAGAAAAACCTCCAAGGCCAACTAGGCATGGGATTAGCAATATTCAAAATTAATACAAATTGAAGGTGAAGAACAGACAATGGATCAGACCTGGTACATAAAACATCTGAAGAACTATAGACAGAAGCCCATGACATTATCCAGGAGGTGGCAACAAAAATAATACAAAGAGAGGACTAAGAAGGCAAAATGGCCGTCTTTCAAGGTTTTAGAAGTGTCTAAGGAAAGAACGAGAGCAAAAAGCAAGAGAGACAGGAACAATAAGTCAAAATGACTGTAGAGTATTATAGAACAACATGAGGAGAGGAATCCTATTTAAATGAGCAGTGCAAAGAATTAGAAGCTAAAACAATGGGAAAGGCAGGACTCCTCCTCAAAAGGACTAGTTATATTAAGAGAATTTCCAGATAAAATGGGGTTAACAAAATGCAAAGGTGGGAGGAACCTAGCATTAGTAGATGACAGTAAACTAAGGTGGCAGGAATATACAGAACTACAGAAGAACCCAAACATACCAGGTATACACAATGGAATGTTCTCATATCCAGAGCCAGACATCCAGGAGAAAAAGTAAATTCACCCTAGCAAGCCTTGCTAATAACAAAGATGCAGGAGAAATGGAATTCCACATGAAACAACAACACAAAATTATGCTGTTATAGTGTTGATTGGAATTTGCCAGCAAATATGGAAAATACGGCAGTGACCACTGAACTGAAATATGGCTGTTTATATTTTAACTGTAGAAAAGTGCAATGCTAAAGAGTGCTCAAATGATTAAACAGTTGCACTTCTTAAACCTCCTACAATATATGGACTATGAATTGATGGCATGTACAAACTGTTTTACAAACAGCAAAGGCACCAGAGATCAAACTGCTAACATCTGCTGGATAACAGAGAAAGCAAGGGACTTCCTAAGAATATTTATTTCTGCTTTACTGACTACTCTAAAGCCTTTCTGTGTACCATATCAAACTGTGGCAAGTTATTAGTGAAATGGTTATAAACTGGTCACCTTATTTGCCTGCTGAGGAATCTCTATGCTGAACAAAATGCAGCAGTTAGAATCAAACGTGAACTAAATGACTGGATCAAGACTGGGAAAGGAGTGCGACAAGACTGCATTCTGAGTGGTCCCCACTATGACACCTCCACCTTGACTCTACTGTCACATATTTCAAAAAATGTCTTGAAATTCTAAGCATTCTAGCCCCTCCCCCCCTTTAGAAAGGCCAGAGTATCCAGGCCTGCTACCTATCAGATCATTCTAAAATTACTTTAAGTTTTATCAAGGACTCTAGAAATAATGCATCACACAAGGGCTATAACTGGTCCTTAAACCCCAACTTATTAAATAAAAAAGGAAATAACCCAGAAGTCCAGGACATTCTTAAATCTTTCTTAGCTAAGTTAGTTAAACCGCAACACCCACCTGATATTAAATGGGCGGCAACTAAAGCACAGATAAGGGGAATCATTCTTCAAAAAGCCTCTTATTATAAAAAAATTCAACTCAGAGAAGAACAAGTGTTAGAGGCTAAAATTAAAACATTAGATCAGGAATTAATGGGAAACCATAACATACAAACTAAGACAGAACTACTGAAATGCCAGAAAAACCTCTTCTTGATCCAAAATAATAGACTGTCATTTCATGAAACTAAAATACTTGCAAAATATGCTAATCATATTCAAACTCCATCAAGGACACTAGCAAGAATTATTAATCAATCTAAATCTCATTATACTATAAAAATGAAACTTATACGAAATCTGATGATATTATTAACACTTTTGAATTGATATACTCTCAAATCTATGGAGAACAAGAAAACATACCTACAAATGGAAATGATTATGATTTCCTACAAAAAATTCACAGAAAGACCTAATAAAACCAATATCCATTGAAGAAATAACAATTAAAAAATTGAAATCGCACAAAGCTCCTGGTCCAGATGGCCTTACAACAGAGTTTTATAAAACTTTTTATAGTATTATTATTTAATTATATAATCAATAATAAAATTAATGACCCACATTTTAATGCATCCAAAACAATTTTTATACTCAAGGAAAACTCAGATCCTCAGAACCCAGATAACTATAGACCAATATCACTTTTAAACATTGATACTAAAATTCTGACATCTATTTTAGCTAATAGACTGAAAAAAATAACGAACCTAATCATTTCTAATGAGCAAGCCGGTTTTTTAACATCTAGGCAGGCCAGTGACAATACCTTAACACTTCACACATTAATATCTTATGCTAATCA
This sequence comes from Protopterus annectens, assembly GCF_019279795.1. Taxonomy (NCBI): domain Eukaryota; kingdom Metazoa; phylum Chordata; order Ceratodontiformes; family Protopteridae; genus Protopterus; species Protopterus annectens. The sequence continues at coordinate 272,243,909 of NC_056748.1, forward strand.
AAAGAATTTAAATATGTACACTCTTATTATAGATGCACAAATGGCTTTTGATAGAGTCAACATAAAATTTCTATTTAAAATGTTACCCTACTTTAATATACCCCAAGAATTCATCCTAACTGTACAAATATTATATAATAACCCTTATACAACTTTATATATAAATAAAATGTGTTCTAAAAGAATCCAAATCAGAAATGGCACCCGACAAGGATGTCCTTTATCCCCTCTATTATTTAACCTATATTTAGAACCTTTATTTTTACACATTAAACAAAATGTGTACCATAATGCCCCAGTAATTTATGGTACTAAGATCTCTCTGGCAGCTTTTGCTGATGAACTTAATATATATTCTACAACACCGATCTCAGACACCAAAAAAATACTATCTGCTATTGATGATTTTGCATTAATATCAAACTATAAAATAAACCTTAAAAAAATATATATTTCCTTTAAAAACTCTGAAACCCTTCTCACTTTTACCATTGATAGGTCAAGTAAAATCTGAAGAAAAGATTAAATATTTAGGTATTACTTTTTCTACAGATAACAAGGACTTTTATCTTAACAATGTTAAACAAACTTGGGATCACATTGTATCTGATCTAAAGAGATGGAAAAATCTGAAACTACCACCACTAGCAAAGGTCTCTATTATTAAAATGAATGTCTTGCCTTGACTATTATACATCTTTAGGTCTACACAGCTGATAATACCCAAGAAGTTTTTTTAAACAAATCCACACCGAATTTGCTAAATTTATATGGGAACCAAAGAAAACTAGAATATCATATGATAATCTGATGATCCCGAAAAATAGAGGTGGTTTAGACTTACCCAACTTTGAAAACTATTACTTAATCATAAATGCCAATAAAATTTTAAGAATTGCAAATTATGATACACAAAGCAATAATTGGTCTGCAAACTGGGTAAGACTAAGCTATAAACATACTGAGAACCTTAATATAAATCCTAAATCACTACCCTTTTTAAACAGAGACAATATTAAAACATATGATCTAATGAATTACATCAAAAACTGTACAACACTATCACAAAATCTCTTTAGATCATTAAATCTTTTCCAATACATGATGATCCTACAACCTTTGCATAGAAATCCTAACCTGAAAATTAACAATCAGCTAATAGATCTCAAAAGATTCCCACTCATAATTAACTTAACTCTACAAGATATATACCCATACTTGAATTACTCGGCTCATGAACTAAGACAGGAAATGGGTATTCCCAAATCATATTTATTGATCTTGAGACAGATCAAAGAATTGTCCACAAGTTACTTTAAAAATTTAACCATTAGTAAAGAGGATTTAACGAAATGTATTTCAATTTGGCAAGCCCTCTTACAAAGTACCAAATTTATAACATGTACATATAAATTGATAAAAGACATCAAATATCAAGACCACCTTCTCCTATCCAAATATTGGAAAGAAAAATTACCATCAGTTGAAGAAAGTAAAATAATAAAAGCAATCACCTTAACAACAAATTCCATCTCCCTTAAAAAGTTAACATTTACCCAACTCATGATATATAACAATGCCTACTATACACGTCTTAGCTTGCATAAATTTAACGCCACAAATTCTCCTAAATGCCCATACTGTAAAGATGAAACGGCTGACCTCTTGCATATGTTCTGGAGCTGTAAATGCATATATAAACTTTGGAATTCCTTAAAACTACAACTACAGAAGATGGGATACCAAAATTCAACACTTTCTTGGGAATTTATGATATTGCATATCCCTCCAAACAACTTATCTAGATCCCAAATGACTGTACTCATCAATATTTTTCTACAAATGAAGCTTTATATAGCTACTAACTGGCTGACTCCATCTCAAACCTCATGGGAGAATTTTAGGACCTTAGCAATAAAACACATCTTAGCCCATAAATACATAATTAATAATCAAAACAAAAATCCATATAATCTGAAACTATGGGAACAAATCTTCAATATTATACTGGTTTAAAACATGGAATCTGAAATATTCCTTTGTAAGACATATTATAAATTACAATGCTACTTAGAAACACATTATTATAAGATACTATTCCTGGAGAAATAAGCTTTATTTGTACAATTATGGAAAGTATGGAAGCATTCATGTAAATAGTGTATATATGTTTTCAGAATGTTGTTAGAAACTTTGTTTGGAAATCACTTGTGTATTTCTCTGTCAAATATTTTGTATGAATAAGGAGAAAAACAAAGAATTATTATTGAAAAAAAAAAGAAAGAAAGGTCAGAGTAAAATCCAACTACTCTCCATGGCTGAACAAAGAAACAAAGCAACTACGCCAACAAAGAGACAAGCCTTGGTTCCAATATCAGGGGAACAAAAAAAATCTCCTTAGACTTCTACTTGCAATTAAGAAATAAATCCAAAGAAACATATCAAAAACAAACAAAACAGAATACAGCAAACAGAGCAAAACAATCTCCAAAAATTCTGGGGAGCTATTAAACAGATCTTACAACCAGGGAACACTGCAACTCAAAACCCAACTACCATGAATACTAAGGATAGCTTAGCTACCCAGTTCAACTCATTCTTTATCAACTCCATACTATCTCTGGTGAATAATAACAAAGACACTCCCCTATCTACAATTACTACTACAGAAGCTACCTTTCTCTCTAAACCCTGTCCAAACCACATAAAAGAACTACTCAATAAATGAAAGCCCACATCCCTCGCTGTAGACCAACTACCCAGTGAATATCTTAAGCTAACAGCTGATGCCATCCCTACTCAATCTCTCTATTGATCAACTGATCAAAGAACAATACATTCCCAAACTCTGGAAAAATTCCTACATCTTTCCCATACACAAACATGCCACCTCAACAGAATTTTCCAACTACAGACCAATAGCCATCTTGTCCCCCTTATCAAAAATTCTGGAAAAGTGTATAGACTTACAACTTATGGACAACCTAATCAATAATAACCTACTAACCAACATGGCTTTCAACCCAGACACAGTACCATTACTGCCCTCATAAGCTTCACTAACTCAAAAAAAAAAAAAAAGTCACAGAAATGAAGGAAAACATGTTGCCTCTATCTTCTTAGCGTTGAATTCCTTAGACATGTCTAACTCACCAAAATCTCCTCAATGAGCTCTCATCCCTAAACCTATCCCAAACAGCCTTCTCCTGGTTTCACAACTACCTATCAGACCGACAATCTCTGAAGTAGCAAAATGTTCTCTCCTCCCACTTACCCGTTACAGCTGGTGTCCTTCAAGGATCAATCTTAGGCCCCACTTTGCTTTACAATCTTTACAAACAAACTACATGCCGCTACTCGCCTTTCAACCATAATTCAATACGCAGATGACTGTACTCTAATCTGTGCTGCTCCCACCCTTCCAAAACTGCAAGATATAACCCAAAAATCTTTCTCAGACATAGAATCCTACCTCTCCAGCTATCATCTAATTTTAAACACAAACAAAACCAAATTAATGCTCTTCTCCAATAAACACATCTACTGATCACACACCACTATTTCTCATCTACTAAGCCAACAAAACCAAAATATAACCCATCTCTCATACTCAACCAATCGGGGTCACCACTGATAGCAGTTTGAGATTTGGCAAACACACAGCACTAACCATTAAAAAGACAAACATGTAACTAGGCTTACTGTACAGAGCTAAGCCATTCCTAGCCAACTCCACCAGGCAAGCAATTGCCAGTACACATCTTCTCTTTACGTTACTGTATGCGTCTCCTTATCTTCAAACTTAAAAAAGTGACCTAGCCAGACTTGAGACTTGCTATCATAAAATTGATAAAATTTGCCACAAATCTACCACATAGTTGCCACCACTGTACTGCCTTTCGCCAACTAAAATGGCTAGAATTACCTAACCTCTTATACCTCAACTGCAACTGTCCATATCATCATAAACCAACCTGATAAATGTTCAACATTCCAAAATATTGTTCAGCCCTACTCTAATAACAGAACTCTAACATCTGACAAATGCCTACTAAAAGTAATTAAATCAAACACCAGTTTTGGCAATTCTCTTTACTCCAGTACTATCTCCAAAGCCTGGAACGCCATCCCTCAACACATCCTTACCACCACCAACTCACCCAAGTATAAGCAACTCCTTAGAGCACACAACTGACAAATGCTTTGCTCATGTACTAACCCTGGCTGACCAAATCAATTACTTCTTTTATTTCCTTATCCTTTGCTCTCTATCTCATGCACCTGTAAACCAGATCTTTTTCTCTCTATTCTCTTCATTCTCACCCTTCTGCTCCCTTCTACCACTTTGTAACTGTTACCACCTCTCCGCCTCTCATCTCTATCCTCCAAGTCTCTTTACACCTAAAACTATTTGCTAATTCACTGTTCTCTCTGGACTCTGTACTATAATGTATAGTTTCTTTGTTAAATAATCTAAGCTAGTAACATTCATGTCACACCTTTCAGCATGGGTCTCCAAGGTTTAGGACTCGCTTATAATTACTTGAAATATGACCTCTGTAAACTCTAGATGATGTACCTTTGTAATTTGGTAATTAATACTGAATTGTTAATTTACTTTTACTTGGAGCTTTTCTCCGCGGGCCTCTGCTGAAAGTGGGTAATAGCCTAGTCGGACCTAACTGGTAAACAAGTGTTAAATAAATAAAACATTTTTTTATACATTGAATATATCATGTAAAATTACTTGTTTAAACCAATCAGATGCAAAAATCAAAACTGCTGGGAAAAATATCACTTCAGATATACAGATGATGTTAGCCTGATTGCTGAGGAAGAACTGAAGAGCTTGCTGATGAAGCTGAAAGTAGAAAGCACAAACACTGGCTTGGAGCCCAACATCAGTACAACTAAAATGCTGTTCTAATCCTATCAAACAGATAATGCAGAAGTAGAGGCACTGACTCGTTTATATTTCCTTAGGCTCAAAGATCTCTGCACCTGGTGATTTCAGCCACAAAATTAAAAGAAGCTTGCCTCTTGCAAGGAAACTGATGGCAAATCAGTTAAAATTTTGAACAGCAAAGACATCATATTGCCAACATAGATCTGTACAGTTAAAGGTGTGGTTCTCCTGTGATAACAAATGACCGAGATTTGGATTGTAAGAAAGGGTGTGCACTTGAAAATCAATGCTTCTGACTTATGATGCAAGAAAAAAACATTTGAGCATTTCATAGACTGTAAGATCAAATCAGTGAATACTAAATAAAGACAAACTTCACTGGAAGGTCTGGCAGTAAAACTAAAATACTTTGTTCACAAAATGTTAGATTAAATTCACTAAAGAAGACAATGATGCTGGGAAAGAGCAAAAGGCAAAAAAAAGGACAGAGCAGGCTAAGACCGACAGACAGCATCACTGAAGTAATGAACATGAATTTGCACAACTTTTGACAGGCTTGAAGTCAAAAAAGCTGGACTCTACTAAACAACAACACATCAGCTAGTAAGGAATCAAAGCAGACACTGACGCTTAATGCTAGGTTAGTATACTAACTTGTGCTGGATATTTGTTTGCACATATTATACAATGAATAAATACTGGCTGTACTTTCGGCAGAAAATGCAAAAAATTAAGCCAATTTAGGCTATGCAGATAAAGGCAAAAGTAACTCTCTACATGATGACCTGTAGCAAATTGAGAAATCCTGCTTACCCTAGCTCATAGTTGCATATTAATGGCACTTGCAGGTAACTGATTAGGTACACTGAATGAAACAATGAAGGAAGTACAACATATCAGTTTGTCTTGTTATAGGGAGAATGAATGTTTTGACCATGTAAAGGTGACATACTTTCTAGTTTATTTTTGCCAAGATAGAATTCACGGGTGCCCACAGAAAAAGTCCTAAGACCATAACCCTAATCCTCGGAGCTGTGAATATTTAAGTGCGAATAGGGGGACTATATATTAATTTTGAGTTTCTAAAAGATAGGGGTGCAGAAGGGTGAAGCTCCCTGAAAATTGCCTTGAAATTTTATCAGCTTAGTTTAGTATTCATTATATATTTCCAGAATGATGGTTAAATCTACAGTCTTTCTCACATTTCTGATAAGGAGCCAGAGTTCACATACAAGTCCAACTTGAGCTGGTTGTAATACTGCTTAGCACTTCAGCTGAGTCAACTGTAAGAACATTTAAATTAAAAAAGGAATACATTTAGGGCATCAGCTGAAAAGTAAACACATATATAATTCCCAAACGCATGATTTTTGTCCAGTAAACAGTATAGTTTTGTCATCTTTCCACCCTTAAAGTGCAGTTCTACTTCGAAGTCACGGGTGCAGAGTGCTGAAACTAAGCTGCAACTTCACATTTGATAGAGATATACTGGTTTCAATAAGAAAGATGGTTCCATAACATGCAAATTGCACTAATTTGGCAGTGCTGCAGTGACTTTTCAAATCACTGGTGAAGACTATAAATAGGTACTCCAAACGTTACTGTAGGAGGGTGAGAGACTGGTTTAGCATACCAAACAAACATTTCCTAGTGCCTATCCCACACACTTCACAAGTGACCAGTATCCGCTTTTCTAAGTAACAAGCAATCTGGTGGTACTGAGTGACATTAAGATAGACATTTCAAACAGTGTGTTACTAACTGCATCAAAAGACTAACTTAAAAAAAAAGTGCACCAGCAATTTGATTGTGACTTTGTTAAATATGAAATCAATAGCAGAGCTTATCTGCTTAGTATCAGATCATTTATTTTGATTTATATTTTATTTTTACAATTAATTTTGACTGTTTGTTGGAAGAAAGGGATAGACTGCAGACAGGCAAATTGTAACCTTACCAAGGGGCCTAGTCAGCTATAAATACATACAGCTTGTAGATAGGACACTCCAGAGCTTATCTGAAATCATCCAGTGCTGTTTTGTCATGGATTGTGCAACTGATTGGTAGGGGGAGATTTATTTTGAGATATACATATATACTTTTTTTTTAACCTCTTACTGTTACAATGAGGTATGATTGTGAGCAACAGTGAGCACCTTAGTGTGACTAGCACAAAAGGTCAGAATAACTACTTTATGAAATACCTAATTTTCTGAAAGGTTAGCTCAGTTTACTTAATTTAATATTTATTTGAAAATTGTGCAATTTCCTCACACAATTTGACATTGGTTACCAATTGTTATAATTTCTGTGTATGTTGAGGTTAGTGATTTTGATATTTATGTTTCTTTTACAATTCTTTACTTTGCTTGCAGCTGAGTATAACATTAATGATTTACTGAAACATAAGTACCTTGTCCAATGTACGAAATGCTGTGTATGTCTATTTAAAATATACACGCAAATATATATTTATATATATATATATATATATATATATATATATATATATAAATACACACATACACACACACATATATATTAGAATGTATGTATGTGTGTGTGTATATATATATATATATATATATATATATGTGTATGTATATATATATATATATATATATATATATATATATATATATATATATATATGTATATACACACACATATATACATATATATATATATATATATATATATATATATTACACACACACACATATATATATATATGTAGATATATATATACATATATATATATATATATATATATATATATATATATATGTACATATATATATATATATATATACACACACGCACACACACACACATACATACACATCAAGATAACACCCAATAACATTGGAGAATTGTGTTCCTTGTGTCAAAAGCTGGATGATTTGTTTACTGGTATTGATAGTAAATCTAGGCTCACTCAAGATAACTGTACTTGTCCAACTGTCACAGCTTGGAAAACTGCTGTTACACATATTAATGAATCAGATGACAAGGTTAATATCAGGCAAAGCACAAACAGAACATATTTAGGAGAGGAACCCAACTCCTGTTAAACATAATACTACAGATGACAACTTCAGAATTCATGATAAAAGCATTTAACAATACAAGGATTCAAAGCATTAGAAGAAAATAAAAAGAAAGAGAATTTATATACTAAATTAAAGGACACTGCATTACGTAATACCGAGGTTACAGAAAATAACATTGCTGAATCACAAAGAAAATATTTTTCCAACCGAGAATGTAGGAAAAAAAGAGATAAAGAGCTGGCTTCTTCTTCTTTTTTCGGCTGCTCCCGTTAGGGGTTGCCACAGCAGATCAACTGTTTCCATTTCTTCCTGTCCTCTGCATCTTGCTCTGTCACACTAACCACCTGCATGTCTTCTCTCACCACATCCATAAACCTGATCTTGGGCCTTCCTCTTTTCCTGTTACCTGGCAGCGTCATCCTTAGCATCTTTTTCCCCAATATACTCTACATCCCTCCTCAGCACATGTCCAAACCAATGTAATCTTGCCTCTCTGGCTTCGTCTCCAAACCTTCCAACCTGGGCTGACCCTCTAATATACTTATTCCTAATCCTGTCCATCCTCATCACACCCAGTGCAAATCTTAACATCTTCAACTCTGCCACGTCAAGCTCTGACTCCTGCCTTTTTGTCAATGCCACTGTCTCCAACCCATATAACATAGCTGGTTTCACTACCCTCTAGTAGACCTTCCCTTTCACTCTTACTGGTACTCGTCTGTCACAAATCACTCCTGACACTCTTCTTCACCCACTCCATCTTGCCTGTACTCTCTTCTTCACCTCTCTTCCACACTCACCATTACTCTGAACTGTTGATCCCAAGTACTTAAACTCATCCACCTTCGCCACCTCTACTCCCTGCATCCTCACCATTCCTCTATCCTCCCTCTCATTCACACACATATATTCTGTCTTAGTCCTGCTGACCTTCATTCCTCTTCTCTCTAGAGCATATCTCCACCTCTCTGGGGTCTCCTCCAGCTGTTCCCTACTCTCACTACAGATCACAATGTCATCTGCAAACATCATAGTCCACGGGGACTCCTGTTAAAAGGAAGAAATCTAAACTGAACTTGGAAGGATTATAACTGCTAGAAATAAAAAGAAAAGAAAGACTGCAGCTGACAACATGGTTTAGGCTGTGGAAGTAGAAAGATAGATGAGAACTGTATGCTTTCAAATGAAGTAAATAGTAAAAACAGTGAGATTAACAAGACTAATGGTGACAAAGACAATTGTCTGCAACATTTGAAAGAACAGATGTTACTGAATTAGAAGTGGGAGATTCTTCAGATCTGGTCATGATACACTTTTAATTTAAGATTCCTTTAGTTTGTTTGCAGACAAGCTAATGAACATGAAATAGTGTTATGCTTGCCAAAAGCAAAAATACAATATGTGAATATTGTCTCAGAACACCTTACAAATAATTTTGTACTTTCTTGCATTAATCATAAGTACTAGGCTAGCTGCCCTTGCAGTCATTTTAAGCCTAGCCAGTTTCCCTTATTGTGCCTGAATCACCTATTCTATTTGGTCACAAATTGGCCTTACCCATCCCATGGTCAATAATTATATATTACCCCTAATGAGAATAAATGGGATCATACCATGGAAAAAATGAGGGGACCCATGCCTGGGATAAAGCATTTAGGAGCTGCCTCTGTTAGTAATATTGGGGTAGTTCTTGTGTAAATGTTCTGTTTCCCATCCATACATTTAAGTTGCCATTTAATATGGACAGAGATGAGCTTTACAAATGTGGATGGGAGCTCTGTTCCAGAGCAGCAACATCCTCTGTGAAAGATACTTGTCCCTCCAAGCCATTCTGCTAACACTGCAGAAGAGGTTTAGATCCCTAGACTGAGGATTTCTGATGCCATATGACCTGCTGCACTGCTGTACAGTAAATCCAACAGTATTGGGTCAGAGAGGAGGTCTTGTATTCCAGACTCGGGTCATGTCTTGCACCTCTTAATCATGGTTGGTTCATGTAACTTGCAGCCCTCTTATATAAAATAGCTTTTCCAGGTTTATGACATGTTTTTCACAAATCACACAAAGTTAGGTCAGCATGAATGAAGATTATTTTTTTAGTAAATAGCTGCATGAAAAAACTACCTACTTTAAAAAGAAGTGTGAATGTTGTAGAAGATATCAATCCTAATTTGGGGCATACATGTATTTAGACAGAATGGAGGACACTTGCCAAGACAAGGGAAGTGAATTCTAGTAGCAGATATCCTGTAAGTGACTAACACACGAGAATTTTTGCCAGGTGAAGAAACTCAACAGTTCAAAGAGTAAAATTTGATTTATCTGTGCTGGTTGTTAATGTTGGCTTTAGTATTTTTTTTTTGTTTGTTTTGGAAAATTTACAACATTCACACAAGCATGATGTTATTGTTTGTGAACCACAGTTAAAGAACAATAACTGAAAACCAGTAGTGTCAGGATATAAATGTCTTTTTCTGTAACAACATTTTAACAAAAAAAAACAGGTAGAGGTCTTACAATAGGTATTAAAGGTAGTTATGTGACCTTTGAGTATTGCATCTTTGATAACTCCAATACTGTAGATCGTGTAACTGTGACAAAAGACACCCCTGAGCAGATTACAATTAGACCACTAATGTCAGGTGCTGATGACTTAGAGGAGGAAATACATTTCTTGCATGAAACACAGGAGCTAAAATTTATTTATTTTATTTATTTGACATTTATTAACCGGATTACTCCGACTGGGCTACACAGCCCTTTTTCAGTGGAGATCCGAGGAGAAAAGCTCCACAGATAAACAAATATAAAACCAAACATTACACAATATTAATATACAAGTGTATATACACAGGAGAAACAGAACAGAACTTGTAAATGAACATGTTAGATTACAAGAGTAATAGGAAATACACCCCGGGGATCACTTCTGTGTCTCTGCCCAACAGTGGCACAGGAAAATAACTTTCTTGGGTGGCGCAAGCGATGGAACCTTGCTGGCTAGACTTACATAGGCCCTTGGGCCGATAGCCTAGTACCTACCTATGAGCCTATAATAATGAGGGTTTAAACAGCCATGGTACATATTAAGTATATAAAATATAACATACAAAGTTAGATTCTATGTAACAATTACCATCGGAGAGAAATTCAAGGTTAGTAGAATATCATAAAGACCTTAAAAAAGTAATTGTGGTAAAGTGTGAGAGCTGAGAGGGGGATGTGGAAGAGGAGAGGGAGGAGTTTAGGTGGTAGTGGGACAAGGGCAGGTCCAGGAATTAGTAAACAAGTCCTTCAGAAGTTAAGAAGGATGCCATTTGTTCTTACAGAATGGGAAGTTTATTCCAGGCATTGGCAATGGAGTGGCTGTATAAAAGTTTGCCAATATTTTTATTGGGTTTGTAGATGTCTAAGAGGTGCATGTCTGTGCTACATAGGTTACTGGCCCTCTTTAAGAGAAATCTTGACAAGTGGATGGGCAACAGGAAGTTTATCCCGGAGATCACTTCATTGGCCTTGCTTGACAAGAGCACTGGGAACTAACTTTGGGCGGCATGATGCCAGGGAATCTTCTTGGGCAAGGCTTGTATAGGCTCCAGGGCTGTTAGCTTAGTACACACCTATGAACCTATGAGGTCCGTGAGGGCAGGACAGCGAGAGGACTGATTTAAGATGGTGTGTATGAGCTGGAGCTGGGGGAGAAGGAGTTGCTTATGTAGTTCAAGCCACTGTAGTTTATTTTAAAGCTATTCAGTGGTGAGAGCAATAGGGAAGGTTGCAGTGAATCTAGCTATTTTGTTGTAGGTGGTTTCAAGTTTAGCTAATAGATTGGACTGAATTCTGGTGAGAACAGGGGCTGTCTAAAGTAAGGTTGGGAGAAGGAAAATCTGTGCTAGAGAAGTTTGGCATTAATAGTGAGGTATTTTTTATGTCTGTATAAGATACCAAGTTTTTGGGGTGTCTTTTTGATAGCTTGCTGAATATGTTTGTCAAACTTTAGTTGGTTATCTATGATTACACCTAGAAGTTTAGTACAGGGCTCAACAGAGATGAGTGTATTATTAAGAGAAGATACTGTGAAGGTATTTTTGTGTTGTTGTAGTTATTTGGGAAGCAAGACTAGAAGTTTTGCTTGTTTTAGGACTGAGAAGTAGTTGATTATTGGTCAGCCATTTTTTGACTGAAAAGAGGGAATCTCGAATAAGAGCAAGGAGGTGCGGAAGGTCATCAGAGCATAAGATAATAGTGGAGTCGTTTGGTATTTTATTAGTGAAGAATTTGGACAGGAAGTGTTAGGTTATTTGTAAAGATATTAAAAAGGACAGGTCCAAGGATTGATCTTTGGGGGACACCTGTTTGGATTGGGAGGAAGGGGGAGGAGGCGGAAAGCCATTTGATGAACTGGAATCTGTAACTGGAGAACCATGGTATATTAGAAGAAGAGAGGAAAGAAATTTTGAGAGCAGTAGGGTATGAGAAACAGTGTTGAAGGCTATAGACAGGTCAAGGAAGATGCATGGGACTAGTCTGTTATTGTCCTGTGCTTTGGCGATATTCTGTGCAAAATAAATGAGGACTGTAGAGGTGCTGTGGTGAGGACGGAAACCATGTTGGGTGGGAGTTAACAAGTTGTCTTGTATGATGTGTGAGAAGCTGGTTATGAATACATTTTTCTAGAATTTTGTATAAGGGTGACAGTGCCATACATAGGTCTGTAGTTGGTTGGTTCAGTTGAATTGCCACTTTTGTGGAGGAGATTTCTTTTCCAGATGTCATGGACTGTGTTCTCTTGAATTGACCTGTTTACTAATATGGAGAATGGATGTGCAACAGAGTTAAACAGCAAGTCTAAGGAATAAAGGAGGGGAAGCAGGTTTTCAGTTTGGTAAGAAGAGATTTGATGTATGCAGCAGGGACAGGTTTAAGACAACAATGGGTGGAACTGGTAGAGGGAAGGGAATCAGAAGGGGGACAGGGAGGTGTTGTCAGGTTTACTTAACTTTTTTATAGAGTCGATGAAGAAGGACTTAAAGTAGGCAGTATCTGTTGATGAACTGTTAGGACAGAGGCTGTGGGTAGAAGGGTTGCCTGGATGTAAGAGTTTGTTGATGCTATTACAAAACTTTTTTTATGTTGCAGTTGGGGTTACCTAGTGATTTTTGATAATACTGTTTTTTGTCCAGATCAACTTGCTTCTTGGTTAGGTTCCTAAGTTCTCTATACATATGGAGATGGGAGTTTGTTCGTTTCCAGGCACTGTCTCATTTAAGCACTAGTTTACAGGTGGATTGGGTTAACCATGGAGCAAAGTTTGCTTTTGTTCTTATTTTTCTAGTGGGGGATAAGGAGTTTGGGTTATTCAGGAAGGTGGTGTTAAATCTGGAGACAGCTTCATTGAGAGGGAGGGTGTAGAGAAAGGAATAGTTAATAGAGGAAAGATGATTATTGATGGTATCTGGGCAGAAATTAGAGTAGAGAGATTATGGCGGTTTTTGTAATGGTGAGGTTTTAGCAGATGAGGTGAGTGTCATAACATGTGGGTAGGGAGACGGTCAGTGAGGGAGTCAGGCAGAGTAGTGGCACTGTGATACAAATTAGGGTTAGAGGGGAGGATCCATTCAAGGGTAGTGCTGTTATTTATGTGTTTATTGATATGGGTGGGAGAGGGGATGAGTTGAGAAGATACAGAGACTGATGCTAGTATCGGGAGAGTGGAAATTAAGGGAGTGCCAGTCAATATTGATATCACCTAGGATGACAGTCTCATAAGAGATGTTTTGAGATGCCCAGGAGAGAGAAAGTATTCAAGGTTAGGATGTTCTTACCAGGTGGGATATAAATTGCTACTATGGCTAGACTTTTTGTGAATATTTAATTTAAAGTTAGGTTCATAGGTGTGTACTAGACTAACAGCCCTGGAGCCTTTACAAGTCTTGCTCACAGAAATGCCCTGGCATCGTGCCAGCTAACGTTAGTTCCCAGTGCCTCTATCAAGTAGAGCCACTGGAGTGATCCCCAGGGTGAACTTTTTATTTCCCATCCACTCATCTAGATTTCCCTTGAAGAAGGCCAGTGAGGTGCTCTGCTTGACAGGTATGGGAAGTCTACTCCAGAGCATGGGCAGTCTCTGGGTTATGAACATATCCCTCCAGCATGTTCTGTTGATTGAGGTAATGGAGTGTGTGGTGTGGAGGGATTGGGATGTCTTTAGATGTAGCATTTCTAACAGAGATGGGTCAGACATGGCTTTGTAAATCAAGCAGAGATCGCCTCTTAGTAGACGATATGAGACAGAGAATAGCTGGAGTTTTTTTACTCTGTCCATATATGACATGTGTTTAAGGCCTAGGATCCTCTTCATGAGGTACCTTTGTGGCCTTACCAGCTGTTGTATGTGTCTAGTAAGGTACATGCTAAATGAGGCATTATACTCAATGACTGTCTTAATGCGGGAAGAGTAGAGAGAGATGATGACCTCTTTCTTCCTGGATGCAAAACGCCTGGTAATGAGATGTGCCACATAGAAGGACTTTCTGGCCACAGTGGCAATGTGTTGCTGTCAACCTGTGTCCCCAGATCTCTTATAACACCTTCAGTGTTCAGTGGACTCCCATCAATGTGGTAATTAGTGGGAACGGAGTTTTTCCCAAAGGGGATGATAATGCATTTTTTAGCATTAAACTTAAGGACGTGGTTTCAACACCATTCATTGGTCTCAGGGAGGCCTTTCTGTAGGATGTCTACATCACTTGGGGAGTTAATAGCTCCCAGCTTGCAGTCGTCTGTGAACTTGGTCAGCCAGAGTCCCTCTGTGTTGGCCTGGACTTCTGAGATGTAGATGCCAAACAGGAGAGGACCCAGGACAGATCCCTGTGGGACTCCACTTGTGACTGGTGGGCAGTCTGACTTGGAGTCCGCTACATTCACACTGTGGGTTCTCTGTGTGAGCCAATATGCAACCCACCTAGTTATATAGGGGTTGAGGCCTAGTTTTGTGAGTTTACCAATAATTCCTGAGTGGAGAATGATATCAAAGGCCTTGGGCAGATCAAGGTAGGCTGTGTGAACCACCTTGCCTTCATCCGCAACCCTGGTGACTGACTCAAAGAAGTCAGTCAGGTTGAGCACTTGCCTACCTTTCACAAAACCAAAATGAGTGGGATCTAGAGTTTGGAGATTGCCTATATCCTTGTTAATTAGGTCCATGATGATGATGCGCTCCATAGCCTTACATATCAGACTCGTCAGGCTAATGGGATGATAATTCACAGGGTCTGTAGTCACTCCCCCTTTATGGAGAGGGATGACTGTAGCAGTGCGCCATTCAGTAGGGACAAAGCCTGAGGTGAGGTTGTGACTTAACAGGGCACACAAATGTGATGCCAGTTCACTTTGTAGTTTATGTAGAACACATCCAGGGATACTGTCGGGTCCCAGGGAAGCTGTATTCTTGGCCTTGGACAATGCAGCTTTAACCTGTGCTGCAGTAATGTTGGGTGCCTGGCATTCCTCTGGTATTGTGATTGGTCCATTAGGTGGGAGAGAGGGTATGTTGGCACTCAATCTGTTGGCCAGTATGTTGGCAATATCTCTTGGCTCAGTATAGGAGGTACCATTGTGCAATAACTCAGAGCAAACCTGGGTCTTGCTGTGGAGATTTTTGATACAACTACAGAAGACTTTGAGGTTGTTTTAGTGTTTGCCACAATTCTGCCTTCATAGCTGGTTTTAGAGATTTTGATGAGGGATCTCAACTTTTTGTTGAGGCTAATAAGGGAGTTTTTGCAAGTCTTGGGACTTCACCTTTTTATGCAACAGTTTCTTTCTTCTGTTGTAGAGTTTATTAATGGCAGGGGACCACCAGATTGGCTTCCTTTTTTTGGAGGAGAGCATCTTGGTTCTGCTGGGCATGGCTAGTTCCATGCCTTTATGTACGTGTTCATACTGTGCATTAGTGTATGATTCGGCAGCCATGCAATAAGAATTTCAGCTGGATGGAAATTGGGAGGAGATGTAGGTAGAGGATAGAGAGAAAGTTTGTCAGAGTGTACAATAGCTACACTACCACCTCATTTCTTGTGTCAGTCAAGGTGTAGGATGTTGTAACCAGGGAGGAGGATTTCAGAGTCTGTAATATGGGACTGTAGCCATGTTTCTGAGTGGGTGAGACTGTCAGGGTTGTAGAGAGAGAGAGAAGGGAATGGAAAGAAGCAACTTTGTTAGCAATGCTTTGAATATTGAGGGAGAGTATTTTCAAAGTTTTTGGGGAGTAAGGTTGAGGAGTTTGGATAGGGGGCATAGGGGGGATGGGGAGGGAGAATGGTCAGTTAATGTAGTGGAGGTGAGTATGGGTACCTGCGGTTTGGTTGGAGCATGGGCTAGGGTTGGGGTGAACATCACTAGCCAGAAGGCTAGGAAAGGAGGGCTTGTATACTGTGGTAAGGGGGCTGCAGAAGAGAAGTTTGGGTTTAGGTTTTGTGGGGGGGGTATTTTAAAATTTATTTAAGAGAGTTTGAAAGTGAGTAAACAGTGAAGGAGCTACTGAGATGTTTATAGAGCTTAGTGGGTTGTAGTGACTGAGGGAGATAGGAGAAGAGTGGGAATGATAGGAGGTGGAGTAGGAAAGAGTGAGTAGAAGGAGTTAGGTAGAAAGAGTAACATATTGTATGTTGAGTGAAAGAAGTGAGGGTAGCTAAGACTTAATAGCAATAGGATGGAGGAGGTAGTTTCGAGTGATTGGATAAGCTAGGATTGGCTGGAAGGAGGAAACTGAGTGGTTGTGGGGGTGTGGTTAATTAGAGTGAGTGCACATGTTTGAGGAAAGTGGGGGTGAATGGGGGTAGGGTAGGGGAGCAGTGAGCCCAAGTGAAGCAAGGGCAAATGGAACGGGGTGAACCAGGACTTGGAGAAAGCTGTGAGATGACAAACAACCGAAAAACAAACAACCAGCTAGTCCAGGTCAGTACCTAAATGCTTCTTTTTATCTATGTGAACTCAAAAGCAGATTTAGTACAGCATCAGGGAGGTAGAATAAAAAATAAATGCAAAGCTTTGGAATATTGTATATTTTTGTTACAATAAACAGGAGGAAAGGGGGGGTGCAGTAGTGCGCACAACAGAAAAACAAATGGGAGTATCACAGAGAGAAGATTATATTATACCTACACTGCTCACAGTCCGTTGATAAAAGTAGGACTTGCAGTAGCTTTTTACTGGTTTGTACGTAATTCCGGTATCTGTGTTCTTGTATGCAGTCAGTTACTTCAAGGTATTTTTTTGGGGGGCTTTTGAATGTGGTTAAGGGACTGTAAGGAAACAGAGAGAGAGAGAGAGAGAGAGGTTAATATGAAGCCAGAAAAAGGGGTAGGTGAAGTAAAATATAAAAATAAGAAGTTATGTACTCACCATAATGTTTTATCTGTACTGTCAATTTTTTCACTCTCCTCCTATAGGTCCGGATCCAATCCAACTCGGCCATTACTAAGCTTGTGGCAACCAAAAAGCTCCTGGATAACTCCTCTTACCCACAAAGCACCTCTCCCTGTTACCTAAGATCTTGTTTACTAGCATTATTACCATAGACGAAGGAATTAAACTCTAATGTTAAAAGGATTTTTAAGGAGACCACTTCTGGAGCATTGGAAATAACAAAAAAGACCTGAAATTCTCTTCCTGTTCAACCAGAAAACCAAAGGAAGGGGGTTGGAGGGAGGGAATGTGAGGAGAGATGAAAAAAACTGACAATACAGATGGAACGTTATGGTGAGTACATAACTTCTTTATCTGAAATTTTCAGTTTTTCATCTTCATCCTTACATAAGGACAGAGTCCCCAGCTGCAGTTAACCTGTGTGGACTCATGGGAGGATGTTACCCAGAGGCATTGAACCAAAGGAGTCTCTTCCCCTGGAGACCAAATCTAACTAGTAATGAGTGATAAAGGTATGATGGTTTGCCAGTGTCATTACTGCACAAATGTCATCCATGGAGGTATTTGACTGGAAGACTGCAGATGTGGCCATGGCCCTGGATGAGTGAGCTTGAACAGATTTGGATGGATTTATTCCTCTTGAGGTGTAAATGAAAAAAAAAATGCAATGAGAGAGCCATTTTAACAAGTAACTTTGGATACCGGAAGGCCTTTTCTAGGTCCTGCAAAGGTAATAAGCAATCTACTTACTTCCTGAAACTTTTTAGTAACATGCAAATAGAAATGTAACTGTCTATAAACAACTAACAAATGTAGAACATATTTGCCTTTACTGCTAAAGTTAGGAAAGAAAACAGGCAAATGTATGGTCTGATTAATATTTGTTTGTGAAATGGCTTTGGGCAGAAAAGAGGGTTTGGTAAGCAAAGAGACTTTGTCTTTATGAAAAATCAAATAAAGAGGCTGGGAAGAAAGTGCCTGAATTTCTGATATTCTTCTTGCAGATGTGACAGCCACCAAAAAGATAGTTTTCCAAGATAGAAACTCAACATCATAAGTGGCTGCAGGTTCGAAACATGGTTGAACAATCAGACGTAGTACCATATGAAGGTCCCAAGGGGAGAAGGGATCCTTATGGGGAGGCCTTAACAACATGGTCCCTTTTAAGAAGGCTTTGCAAAGTTTATGGGAAGTGAGATAAGTTATCTATCCCAATGTGAACATTTGAGATGGCTGCCAATTGCACCTCAATCGTAAAAGCAGCTGCTCCATTACTGAAAAGGTGGGTTAAAAATTCTAGAACAGAGTGAACAGGGGATGTAGGAGGATCCACATTCTGTTGTTGAGCCCAAATTACAAACCTCTTCCATTTACTCCTATATAGTTTTTGAGGGGATGAGTTATGAGAGGACATCAAAATATGATGGACTGGTGAGGACAGCATAGGTTGTCTGGCAATCAATGGAACTGGAGGAACCAAGCCTTCAACTTGAGGTTGGGAATGCTGGGATAAAGCATTCCTGTTGGATGTGACAAAAGGTTCGGAAAGGGTTCCAGAATCCAGAGTTCCTTCTGCAGATGAGGCCAGAGGAAAGGAAACCAGATTTATTCAGGCCAATACCAGGCAATGAGTATTACTGTTATCTTCAACCTATTGGCTTTCAGAAGGAATTTGGGAATCAAGGAAATGGGGCGAAAGCATACAATAGATCAAGAGGCCAATCATGTATTAGAGCATCCCTCCGAGACTCCACCGGTGGGGGAATTAGGATAAAGTAGCTCTGCATTTGTTTAGGGGAGAAGCAGAGAGATTGCAGCAAGTCTGGCCCTATGTGTGGGAAATATTTTCCGCTACCTTCTGGTTGTGGCACCACTCATGAGGCATGAAAATGAATCTGCTCAACTTGTCAGCTATGACGTTGAACTTTCTTGCAAAATACATTACTATAAGAAAGCAGTTGGATGAGATTGCCCATTACCACAGTTTGAGCACTTCTCAACACAAAGGGTATGATCTGGTTCCTCCTTGCTTATTTATGTACCAGACCAACATGCTTGATTAAACCGCTACTGTTCCCAGAGGAAGATCTGTCTGAAATGCCTGCAACACTAGAAGCACTGCCCCTCACCTCCAGGATGTTTATGTGGAGTTTGGACTCATCTGTGGACCAGGTTCCTTGGACTGTCTTCCAGAGATAATGGCACCCCACCCTATCTGGGAAGCATCCTTGGTCACCGTAACCTGTGGTTGAGGGGGGATAAAGGGTCAACCTTGCCTCAACTTCTCTGAATCCACTATGAAAGATTCCTTTTGCATGTGTCTGTTATAATAATTTGGTGAGACATCGGCTGGTGCATAACTGACCACTGGGCAGCTAGAAGCCATTGTAGCATATGCATGTGAAATCTGGCTAGCACTATCACTGTGGCCATCAATCCTAAAGCCTGTAGAGCATGGCAAGTGGCTACCATCTTGTTTCTGATTAATCTACATGTTTGTCGTCTGATTGTTAATACTTTGGAGGAAGGAAGTTTTGCAGTCATTTGAGTGGTGTCCAGTAGTGTCTTTATGGACAATAGTGTTTGAGAAGGTTCCAGATGTGATTTTTGGTAATTTATGGTTATGCCTAGTTCGGTACAGATTTGAAGAGTCTCTTGTGCAGATGGGTAGATGTCCGGTCAGGGTGGATATGAGCCATTCATCTAAATAAGGAAACACCTGTAATCCTTGTAGTCTCAGGTGAGCCACACCCACTGCCATGCATTTGGTGAACACTCTGGGGGCAGTAGTGAGACCAAAAGGCAGTGCTCTGAACTGGTAATGGCTGGTTGTCAGCTGAAAGCATAGATATCCTCTGGAGTGTCCGTCCATTTTTATATGGTAGTACATATCCTGAAGATCTACAGTGCACATCCTGTTCCAGAAAAGGAAGTATGGACTGCACTGTGACCAGTCAGAACTTGCAATGTCGAACTGACCTGTTCAATCTGCTGAGATCCAGGATTGGTCTCCAGTCCCCTGTTTTCTTTGGAAGCAAAAAGAACCTTCAGTAAGTTCTGAATCCTCTATGATCTCAGTAGACCTCTTGGATGACTTTTTTCCAGCAGTATTTGAATGACTGTCTGATCCCTTTGACTGGGTGGAACATCTGGATATTATCCTCTGCATCCACATATAGAAAGTTATCTTTTGCCGGACTCTCCAAGTACAGGGACAGTCATCCACAGATTGCCTCCAGAGGTGGACAATAGTGTCTCCTTTCAGGAGCACTGAAAGGGTTTCCTGAAGAAAGACTCCTGCGACACTTGGTTCTGCAGACCTCCTCTACCATCACGGCGGCATCTTCCATTATTGCTCCCCACCTCTGCCTCTGGGGGGAAACTCTCCATGTGTGTCTTGGTGCCTCCCTGACCTTTAGGATAAGATCTTTGAGAAGTTGAAAAACATACGGCCCATGGCAGAAAGAGTCTTACCTTCCTTCTCACACCTGGATAGTGTGTCTTAGACTTTGGCACAAAAAGTGAATTTGCATTGACAAAGGAAGACTTAAAAAGCTCCACAAAATCTCACAGGTGCATCCAGGCATGCCTCCTGATAGAGATGCCAGAACCTGCTGTTCTACTCATTCCTTCAGCTGCATGTGTGATGAGCCTCATGGAAGAGATAGATACAGAATGTAGGCTGGCTAACTGACAAGCTACCTTCACTCTTGCTCCCTCAGCTACTGCTCCTTTATGGGTATTTGACAGCTCCTTGATCAGATCCCGTTGCAACCTGGTGAAATGAGAAAGATAATTCAGTCATAAGGCAAAGGTCACTGAAGAAAACACTTGCTGACCACATCTATCCATACTCCTAGAATCCTTATTAGGAGAATGGATAGCTGAACTCTCCTCAGAAAGTTCCTTCTTGGTTGCTGTCACCACAACCATGGCAGCTACTGCAACCACTTTCATCCAGAAGACCTTGTCAGATGGGGTGGTGATTATTTTATTCGGTCTCTGGGGAATAGGTTCAATGGAATCCAGGGTCCCCCAAGCACTGCAGAGAGATCAAACCTATGAGCTCATTGGTGGGTGGGTTCACCTAGGAGGTAGATGGGTGGGAATCAAAGGCTGTCAGGTACACTGACTCCTCAAGTGAAGGATTACTGGACTACCAGCTACCTATCTGTTTCAGGATCTCCTGAAACTCCACAACGGAGACATTCTCAGGAGGTGACCATGGGGATCCTTCTCCCTCATCAAGGTCAGTGTCTTCCGTGGAGTCCAAATGCTTTGTCTTGCAAAGTCTTTTCCTAGGGACCTCCTCAGTGGGGTAGTTTGAGGAGGTATCGGAAGAAGCAGGGGTATCCGGATGGGTATCCTGGAACCTGAAGTCCTGCTGTCCCTGTGGAACATCCTGGTCAGAACAACAACACAGGGTACCTTGATGGGATTGAGGATCCGAGGGGGCAGGTGACCCTTCTGGATGCAGTGGCAGTTATAACCCTGTCCAAAACCCTAAAGGCTGACCACTCCTGAATGGAAGATGGCTCTGGCAAGCCATGTTTTCAGGATGGGGTCCCCCTCCAGTCCAGAAGATAGCCTGCCAGGGGTAGAAACTGGAGCTGAGCTCACCTGTACCGAAGCCCTGAGGTGCACTGACTGCTATGAAGATCTGGCTCACTCGAAGTTCGCAAGGTGCACTGCAGCTCCAGGAACTCTCCAGCTCCAAAATGCCAAAGGGCTTTGAGGAAAGGTCTGATTGAAGGAAGAGACCATGTTTGGATCAGAGGTGAAAGGCACCGGGCATATCGGATCTGATGACTCTGAAACTGGCCCTGAAGTCAAAGGAAGATGGGTAGAAGATGGTTTGAACAGACCTGACACTACAAGGGTCAAGGCTGAGGGGGACTTAGCGATGCCCTGTACCCACAAAATCTTCTGCGCCATCTGTTCCATGTCTTCTTCAGTAAGGCTCCTGGTTGAATGGGAAGAGGATGCTGATGGGTATATTTTGGCCTCGATAAGAATGGAGAAGTCACCCTCAATGGAACCGGATCAAATGCTGGGGAGTACACAGTCCTTGGCAGTCTCAATATTGTCTTGAAAGGATCTGATCTATCCTTACTCAATAGAATTGGAGCCGAAGAAGCCAGATCTAATCCAGGAGTGATCGGCGCCAAAGGATCCAACTGAGTCACAGACTCCACAGACTTGGGAGATTTTGACGTTTTAACTTTTGGCTCCGAGGGGTCCGTCTGAGCTGACAAATACCTCTTCTTTCCTCTATCACTAGATTTTGTGGAAAGTGAAGAAGTAGGGCTCGAATGAGCAGATTTAGATTTGGAGGTAGATCCAGATTTTGCACAACTGCCAGAAACAGCCTCCTCAAAAGAAAATGGCAGCATGCCCCTCAATATGAGCTTATTTTTTCACTCAACCAAAACTTGATGGTTGAAAGAATGGCAGATCACGCAATCTTCTTGTAAATGAAGGGGCCCAAGACAATAAACACATAGGAAGTGCGAGTCACTAAAAGGAATCTTATGACCACGCTTTGTGCATTTTTTGAATCCTGCGGGTTAATCTTGCTTCTCCGCTATGTTGTAAAAAATATGGACCGAGAAAACACTCACACTGACACACACACACAGACACACACACACACACACACACACTTAAGAACAAAAACAGGGGAAAAAAGGAAATTTTTTTTTTTTTTATGCAAATATGGATGGAAAAAAGAAAGGGAGAACTAGGGATAGTACTTAAAGGAATTCGTTAAAGGTAAAAGGAAAGGGGAATAAATTATAAAAAGGTGGTTACTAGCAAGAAAGGAAGAGAGATGAAAGTAACCTAATAAAAAACAGTAACCATTAAAGTTTTTTTTAGAATGGGGGGAACAGAAAAAGGCTAACTACACTAACAAGATATAGAAATGCAACTACAGAAGGAAATATTAGAACAATATGACCTGATAACCCAAGAGCTAGCTGATTGGACCACATCTCTGGGAAGCATCAAACAAGAGCTGAGGTAACAGGGTGAGATGCATTGTGGGTTAAGGGGAGGTATCCAAGAGCGTTTTGGTTGCCACAAGCTTAGTAATGGCCAAGTTGTATCTGATAGAGGAGATCCAGACCCATATGCGAGGATGAGATGAAAAAGGGACACTATCAGATCAGTAGTTATCATAAACAGACTGGAATAATACTGAATCTCCATCATTAGCAAAGCAATTATTTACAGTATATAGTTAGGAACAACAACTGTTGCAGATTGTAAAAGAACCTACCAGGGAACAGAAAATATTGAACATTATTTGTGCTCCTAAGGACGGTTAACTTCTTATGCTTTACCACCTTTGTCGTACAGCAAAAGTTAAACTATACTAGACAATTCTGCCAAACTAAAATCTAAACTAATGCAAGGAAGATTAATAACAGACTATATGGAAGTAAAGCAATCACTCTAAATGAAGTGATGTCTACTGTGTGGTGGTCTTCAGAAGGGGGGGGGGTCTATATCACATAGTCAAAGTTATGTAACTTCGAACACCCAATGGCCGAACCATTATGTTCGAAGTTGCATAACTTCGACTACCTAAAACAAAAAAAAAACGACAACAAAATAAACTATTGTAAGCAGGGGGGCAAGCTCCCCTGCACCCCCATAGCCCCTGCTACTTAAATATACCAACTCCAAGATCACACCACATTGACGTGAATGGAAACCACCGCTTATGGAGATTTCCGTTCACACGCTCAAACTTTTACAAATTCAAACATATGGTCTCGACCATATGTGGTTCGAACTTGTAAAAGTTTGATGATGTGATCGGATACCTCAGAAGGGCAATGCCAGAGACCCTGGCCAAAGCAGACAATGAAGCCAGTGGATAAACTAGATCCTCGGCAGAACTGCTGCTCTTGGCCCTAGAGGGACCTGCCAGGACAGTGTTAGTGTCCCAGAGTCTCTCACCTCACCTCCCTCTCTCTTCCCATTAATCCAGCTTCTCCATTTTATTTTGTTTCTTTAAGGGGGATTACCAAACTGGACAATATTGCTGAGTCATTGAATCCAGCAATAATCCAATGTTTTTGGTTTAAATATACATGTAGAACCATTCTCCTTCCTTTCAGACATCTAGTATTAAACCCTGAATAAACATTGTGGAAGAAACAGTATGAAAAGATCCCAGGCAGAAAAGTCTCTGTGAATGAAAATCTCTTGTTATATTTAACTCCTATATAAACACTGTCTCCTTTGAAGGGCTGGATGTATCCATTTGAGACCAGGCCTATGAACACAAACACGAACACACACACGAACACACACACACAAAGCAACTCTCAGTTCAAACAAGAGCAGAAAATAAAGAATGTCCCCAGTATGGTTACTTACTTGTTCTACTCTGGAAATTCTGAGCCAAAGCACTAAAATAAATTAACCACCACCAAATATAGAACAGCTAGCGGTCACTGTAATGAGAAAAGGAAGAAAATGAAGATGGTTTGGGGTGTCTTCCTCTTTATACGGAGACCAGGGTAATATTGCAAGGAAGTTGTAGTCAGCCTGTTTGGGAGGGGGCACAATTCAGAGCTCTGGAAGTTAGGATGGACATCAGACTTCGACATCCATTACCAACAGTTAAAAAAAATAGATGTGAGAAAACCAGATATAGTAATCCATCAAAAGTAGCACTGATCATTGAAATTGTACACCTAGTGACTACAGTGTCTTACGTATGGAGAGACACAAAGTCATAAAATGCCAGGATTTTCTGGCAGAGATGAGGGCAATGTGGGAGGAGGATACCCAGACAGTTCCAATAGTAGTAGGAGCAACTGGTCTTATAAAAAAGAATTTACAATCATACTTTGATATGTTACCGATACATGTAACTCCATATGAATTGCAAGAGGAGTCATTACTGGGCACATTACAGGTGCTACGAAGAGCACTTCTGACTAACATCAAAGACTGAAACAAAACTAATTTCATGAACTTTAATCATACTTTGATTTAGTAATGGAATCAATTCCTGCCATGGCATTAGAAACACAAAAGACTTGAGAAAAAAAAAGTTTTCAGATTTAACAACTACAACAGTAAATAGCAACAGGCAGCTATATATATATATATATATATATATATATATATACTACTTAGATTTCATGGAAGTGTCAACACAACCATCATGACACAAAAGCATGTAAACTACTTGTACAGCAGTATGACTTAATACAAAATACTAAGACAAGAAAAAAAGTAAACCAAGTTGTAATGCTCTGTAGAGGCAAGCCCCCCCCCCCCCAAAAAAAAAGTATATATTTGTACTTTGAGAATGAATTGGTTTACTCAAAGATGTTTATGCTGTATACCTGAAAAACAAGGGCTTTCTTCTGAGAAATTACTCCATTTTTTTACACACACACACACACATATATATATATATATATATATATATATATATTTAGGCAACTTTCTTGTGTTTATGCTTTGGGTTAATTACAGAGTTGAGATAATGAATTTGGTAATTTCTGATTTGTGACATTCTGCATCACGCTTAAAGCCAAGACCAAAATAAAAGACATATTCATCACTGGCAAGTGTCCAGAAGAGGATCACACTTTTAAAATTCTACTGTAAAGCAAG
This sequence comes from Protopterus annectens, assembly GCF_019279795.1. Taxonomy (NCBI): domain Eukaryota; kingdom Metazoa; phylum Chordata; order Ceratodontiformes; family Protopteridae; genus Protopterus; species Protopterus annectens. The sequence continues at coordinate 272,269,940 of NC_056748.1, forward strand.
TCCACAATAAAGAAATCAGCTTTAAAAACTAAACAGCTCTGTAAATGCTGCTTATGTTTATGCAAAAGCCTTCTGTGGCCATATAACGTAACTGAAATGGTGACTTGGGTATTGTTCACTACAAAAAGACACTCAGGCTGAATGGATGCCAAAGGGGGTGGCATACCTCAAATGAGGAAACAGAAACCATGAAAAGGACATAAAACACTTGAGCTCAACAGAGAAGATGGTGGGACTCTGCAACAAACGTTAGAGTATAGCATTAGTCAAAGAAGTTGTTCACGGATGTCTGAGACGCATGAATATGGATGGGAAAGGAAGAAGCAACAAAACTGCTTGGTGGCATAAAAGATATCCAGTTTAGGTCACAAACAAGTAGGCAATGTAGTATGAAGGCAAAAAAAAAAAGAAGAATCTGCAGATTATGTTCCACTTATATAACATTAGACCAGCTTGCTTCAAGCATGCACTTACTTTACTCAGTGCACATTTTAACCAACTTACAGTATCCACAATTGCATAAACTACAACATGCTTACAAGAGGATAGTAAGACTTGCTGTAGGACACCACGGTGGGATACATTAGTGCACTGTACTTCATAGGCTTAAAATGGTTGTACTTCAAGCAGCAGCTGTTCTTTAGTCACCCAGAATTTCCACACACGGTTTTGTATTCATCCAAATGTCCTGCTCTAGCCAATAATCTTGTGTGGAAAATGAAGCACCGGTCTTCAGCAGGAAGGCTAATCTGTATGCATATAACAAACAATAGGTACGGAAATCACAGTATCCTGTTTTCCTTACTATACTTTGGAAAAACCTTCCCAAAAAGCAAAAAATACAACTTTGAAAAACAGGCTTTAAACATTTTGCTAAAACGTATTTACAGATGCAGTGGAATTGCCACAGTGAAGTACCCAGTAGCCAACAATCTGGAAGAGAACTACATTTGTCTAACTTGCATAACTCAGGGCTTCCATCATGACCAGTTCAAACATGACTGCAGAGTGCTCCTTTCATTCATCGTCGTGTCGTTTAACTTTTCATGTTACTTTACTAACGTTCTTCATGAACAAATCAGTCTTATGTGTGCACACAGATTTTGCTATACTACAACTGAAATGAATAGAATGCTAACACTGCTATATGATTACTATATATATATATATATATATATATATATATATATATATATATATATATATATATATATATATATATATATAAAATAAATACTTCTCATGCCAGTATTCTTGTGTATGTACTTCTGTATATATTGGTTATTTTAATGTTCATTTGAGATGTTTTGCTGTCTTGCAACTTTTCTCCCCAAGACACCAATGAAAATATGACTTCTTAGCTACTTGCAGACAACAAATGTAATAAATAAATTAACCAAGCAGCTACAGAGAGGCTAGATGCACCATTATGAGTGCCTGAAAGATTATACATCATCTGCTACTATATTTGTATGTTAACAATATGCGTGTGTGTGTGTGTGTGTGTAAATATATTTACAATATACACACACATATACATACAGACACACACACAGAATGTATATAGCAGTACATACTGGAAGAAATACAATTTGCAGTTCACCTCCAAATTCAAAACCAGTCCATTTGTGCTTAATACAACTGCAGTTTGCTTACAGTTCCACTGAGAATCTCACAAAAGAAATACTTCAGTTTCTGGCAGTCTATCACCTTGGTATTCCAGCTGTAGAGGAGGCAGTCTTCTAACTCACTGCATCCACATTCGGGTCCCTAGTACTTCAGTGCATCCACAAGTAGGCTCCCTACATTTCTGGAACTGATCCAAAGGTAGGTTTCCTGGTACTCCACAGCTCATTCTGGTCAAGGTTCCCCAACAGTCTCTATTATTGTCATAAAAATCCTTCTCCAGGAGAAGTAAATACATCTAAGGATATGGTTTCAAGAATTGATTTTTTCTAGAGTTCTACATGACTCGCATTAGATTTCTTACAAATTTTCACTGTTACAGCGTATACATACCAGCACTAAAGCTTTCATGAAAATATGTTAGTGCAGTCACAGAATTTTTCTGTAAATGATGCAGAAACTTTTACAAATGAAACAGCTGCTAATACATTTTATATATAAATATATACACACAAACACATGTATTTATATATGTGACATTCATGGAACCGCATATGGGATCACTAGCAGTATGTGTGATGCTAAATTCCTTCTTGAAAAGGACATATTTGTTTAGTCTTGACCCTTCTGCTTTTGTTTGCGAGTGTGAATGAATCCAGTTCAAAATCATTTAGAATCTCTACAAAACAACGAGCCTGACCTAGATGATGGACAAAACAAAGAAAGCTTATACAGTTTCCTGTGCAAAACCTACTCTTAACAAATTCTATCAAAGATTCACAAAACTGTGGTAGCATGAATGTGCTCTATCTTGATTTCAAAAAAGCCTCTGACTTCAGAAACCCTTCTATATATATACGTCCAGTAAACTGTTGCCATTAGGCAGAACAGTGAGGTAGATCATAAGCACTCCCTATCTTCAAAAGGCAGATGTCAGCAGTACAATTCCCTTAAATATACTATTAAACAACCAGTGGCACACTTTTGCGAAACACTTTCAATAATAAATATTGCAGTAATTTACTTAAAGAAATTAGCCAACTCACTTTAAATATACAAACAGATGTATTACAGTACAAAGAAATCTAAAATGAAAGGCTTTGAACACCAAGTTTAAGAAAAAACACTAGCAGATAGTGGATTCTAGCACTACTACTAACTGAAGAAAACTGTTAATTATTAAATAGTTCTGAATGCTTGCAGCATACCAAAAAGAGTTTATACACTAATCTATAAAATGACACTTCTGATAAAAAAATTTAGGATTGTGTTTCTCTGTTACTGTCTCTTTTTAATAAAACTTAACATCTCAGAAAAATTTATTATGGAAAGTTTGAATCTTAAATGTAAAGATTTTTCAGATGTTTGCTCAGATACTATTAGACAAAGTACAGTTGTGTACACTTACCATAAATGTAGATGTTCGAGTGCATTCACTGTTGCAGTCATTACATTTGGGTAATCTGCTGGCAGGTTGCCCTCAGTCAGCCTGAATTCCAAAGTCTTCGGTCCTGCGTCGGTTGCTGTCTCCTCTTTCATGACGTCAGGTCGTCAGGGGTATAAAACATGCAGCCAATGCCATTTTCTTTAGTTTTTCTTGCCCTCGATGTCAGGTGCCCCCAATAAGGTAGCAAATTTATATATATATATATATATATATATATATATATATATATATATATATATATATATATATATATATATAGATATACACACACACACACACACATGCATCAAAATAAACTTTACCTTCATCTACAAGCAAATACACCACATAGGTTGTAGAAGAGAAGAGAAAGAAAGATAAATTTCAGAAAGACAGGGGGATGGCGGGAGGGTAACCTGGACTGCAACAGTGAATACACACGAACATCTACATTTATGCTAAGTGTACACAACTGTACTATGTTCTTCATGTTTCACTGTTGCAGTCATTACATTTGGGTAGAATCCCAAAGCTATGGTTGGGAGGCTGGGGCTAAACTGCATTAGGTGCAGCTATAAGGCCCTGCAGCACTGCAGTGGCAAAGCCTGCCCTGGACTTGGAGTAGAGGCAAATGGTAATGCTTTGTAAAGGTGTGAACAGAACTCCAAGTAGCAGCCTCTAGAATGTCTTTGGTTAGTACTCCTCTGAGAAATGCTGCTGAAGTAGCTGCAGCTCTGGTGAAATGAGACCTAATGCCCTTGGGCACAGGTTTACCATGGTGTAAGTAGCAGAAACGGATGCAGTGGCTTATCCACTTTGAAATAGCCTTTCCTTCTGATCCTGCAGCATATGATACTAGTAATTGCTCAGTTTTTCTTAGAGCTTTAGTCCTGCTCAAGTAGAATCTTAACTGTCTATGTACGTCCAAGGAATGCAGAATTCTCTCACCCTTGTTCTGCGGATTTGGATAGAAAGTTGGCAGATGAATTGTTTGGTTAAGGGCCACACTGGAAACCACCTTAGGCATAAAAGTAGGATTTGTCCTCAGGCACACCCTGTCTGGGTAAAATATGATAAAAGGCTCTACAGCCATGAGGGCCTGTAGCTCTGAGACTCTTCTTGCTGATGTAATTGCTAGCAGCAGAGCTGTTTTCCATGATAACAACTTTAGATCAGCGGTAGCAGCTGGTTCAAATGGAAGCAGGGTGAGCTTTTCTAACATATAATTGAGGTCCCATGCAGGCAATGGTGATCTTCTACGAGGCCTTAAATTTTTGGCTCCTCTAAGATACTGCTTCAGTAAAGGATGAGAAAAGATTGGTGGCTCTGTATTGTAAAGAGCCGAAATGGCAGAGGCATGGGTTTAATTGATGAGAAAGATAGGCCTTTGTCAAGCATCTCAGTTAAGTATTGTAATATCTGAGGAATATTTGGTTCTGCTGTATCAGTTCCTTGTGCTTGATTCCAAGCACAGAATCTATTCCATTTGTCAGCATAAGATTTACTAGTACTAGGCCTTCTGGCTTCCAAAATTACATCCATCACAGCTTTACTGAGAGGTGTTGTTTGTATGACTACATGATTAGCCATGCTGCCAGGTTCAGAGTCTGTAGTTGATTGTGCAGGATCTGATTGTTTTGCTGGGATAGTAGTTGCAGTTTTTGAGGCAAGGTCCAAGCTGGGTTTTGAGCCAAGTTCCTTAGGAATGGGTACCAGTATTGGCGGGGCCAGTCCGGGGCTATTAATATCATCTTTGGCTTCTCTTGTCTGACTTTTAGGAGGATCTTGGGTAGAAGAGGCACAGGAGGAAAGGCGTAAACTGATAGGTTTTTCCAACTGAAGGATAGGGCGACCACTTTCCAGGCTTGTCTGTGATAAGTCCTTGTGCAGAATCTTTTCAATTGATAATTCTGAGGCGGCGCAAATAGATCTAGGTCTGGGCTCCCCCATTTCTCTGTTATCATGCTGAAGACTTGTGGATTTAATTTCCACTCGTGAGGATCCATAAAGTTTCTGCTTAAATCGTCTGCCAGAGTGTTTTGTTTTCCTGGCAGGAATTGAGCTTGAAGATGTATTGGGTAGGTCAAAGCTGTGTTCCACAGTGCCATGGCTAATCTGCAAAGGGGGTATGAGTGTGTGCCCCCTTGCTTGTTTATATACCACATGACTGTGGTGTTGTCCGTCTTTATCAGTAGTTGTCCTGGATGAAGTAAGTCCTTGAAGGCTGTTAGGGAATTTTGAACAGCTAGCATCTCTTTCTGGTTGATATGTAGATGCATTTGTTTTGGTGTCAATAAACCCTGAATGCATCTTCCTGCCATGTGGGCCCCCCAGGCATAGTCTGATGTGTCTGTTGTTAAGGTTTGGCTGGCAGGGGGCAGAGTGAAGGGCAGTCCCTAGTTTTGGTGACATGTCTTTGCCCACCATCAAAACTCCTGTTGCAGGCAGGGAATGAGAGGAATCATTGTTTCCAGACTGTGAATGTTGACTCCATAAACTTTTTAGGTACCATTGAAGTTTCCTCATATGCAGTCTTGCATATGGAATTAGTAGGATGCAGGATGCCATGAAGCCCAGAGCCTGCAGAATTTGCCTTGCAGAAGACTGAGTTTTTGTTGCCATCAGTTTGAAGTAAGCAGTCAGTTGCCTTTGCTTGTCTGGCATGAGGTAAGCCATCTGGGCAGTTGTATCCAAGCTTGCACCCAGGAATGTTATCTTTTGAGAGTTGCACCAGTTGTGATTTTTTTTGTTTATTGTGTACGCTAGGCATGTTAGAAGCCTTTTCACAAATGCCCGGTGTCGAAGAAGAGTGTCCTTGTTCTCTGCTTGAATGAGACAGTCATCCAAGTAAGGATATATTTGTATACTTCTTTGTCTGCAAAATGCAATTACTGGTGCCAGGCACTTTGTAAAGATCCTGGACACAGTAGATAAGCCAAAGGGCAGTGCAGAGAATTGGTAATGCATTAATCCAGCCTTGAATCTGAGGTATCTTCTGCACTGTTGTCTTATTGGGACATGCAGGTATGCCTCTTTTAGGTCTAAAGTCACCACCCAAGCATTCTTGCCCAGCATGGGCAGAAGCTGCTGCAAAGTCAGCATTTTGAATTTTGGAATGTTCAGGTTGTTGTTGTTGTGTCTTTCGGTTTTTCCCAGTTAGGGGTCACCACAGTGGAACTCCGGTCTGCTAATGATTGATAGTTGATTTTTACGTGCCGAGTTACCAGCCCTGATGCACAACCTTCAACAAAGGTACACCCATTCACGCATGTCTCCACGCAGAAGACTGTCTAGCTGAGAATCGAACCGGACAGTGTCTTACTGTGAGGCGACAACGCTGTGTGTTCAAAATTGATAAATCCAGTATTGGCCGCTAGGCCTCATCCTTTCTGGGTACCAAGAACAGTCTTGAGTAAAATCCTTGTCCTTTTTCCTGTTCTGGTACTGTCTGAATGGCTCCCATATCCATGAGGGGCATAACTTGTTTCTGTGCCTCTACCCATTGATTTTTTGGCAGATCTGGCCAACCATTTGCCATTAGCAGAGTGTGGAAATGGAATCTGTATCCCTGTGATACGATGTTTAGTACCCACTTGTCCTAGGTTATTAACTGCCAATTGTGAGCAAAAAGTGTTAATTTTCCCCCTATGGGTGCTGCCAAAGATAAGTGCTTGGTGTAGGCAGAGGGAAGTCATTGGGATTGCTTTCTGTAGGTTTGCGCTTTATCTCCTCCAGATTTGGAGGTGGAAGCGCCCCATTGCTTTGACCTGTATGAATCCTGCGCCTGGTATCTGGAACCCTTAGGGCGTCTGGATTTGTCCCCTTGAGCTCTGTCTGACACAGGAAAGGATCAGTTTTTTGTAGGCCAGTGTCTACTGAATCTTGGTGGCTGCACTTGTAAGAAGTCTTTAACAGTTTGCATAGACTTAGCTTTGTCTTCCATTTTCTTTAGAACCTCTTTGGCCTTAATACCACACAGAGAATCATGCTGTAAAGGTGCATCTAGCAATTTAGCTTTAACATGATCAGGCAAATTTTGCTCCTATAACCAGGCATGACTCCTAATCACAGATCCAGTAACTGCGGCCCTGCAGGAGGCCTCTAAGGAATCAAAATCACATTGCAAAGTACGCTTCCCAACTTGTTCAGCTGCATGCAATAATTCCTGCAATTCTTTATTTTCTGCACATTCTGAAATCAACATAATTTTCGGTTTCAGCAATCCCATAACATGTTGTTGGTACTTAAGCATATGAAATTGACAATTTAAGGCCCTGATTGCCAAGATTGCTTATGTATAAACCTTTTTCCCCCATCTGTCTAGTGCCCTAGAATCTCTGTCAGAGGGGGTAGGATTTTTTGCTGTTGAGGCCTTAACTCCCTTTGGACCCTGTGAAGTAGCTTCAGGATCCGCAGCAGGGTTTCTAAATAAAAATATACGAGAGTCAGGGACCCTGTAATATCTGTCAGGCTTACTGGGAGCCGGAGGTATGGAGTCAGGGGACAAGCTTGACTCCGAAAACACATCATCCACAATGTCTAAAACAGGGGGAATGGCTAAAGGCTTGTGCTGAAGGAGAAGGAAATCTCTGAGCCTTTTTTTGATTCTGAGAAGTCTTGACTCTCCCAGTGAAAATGCTCCCTCAAAGTATGCAAGGTTTCTCCAAATGAATAATCCTCAGGAGGAGATGCAGATGGAATAGACTCCTCAGCATCAGAATCCTCATAGGGAGGTAAAGATAATTCCTGATCAGAAGAGGAATCAGAAGAAATAGAAACCTGATCTGAAGATTCATAATCAGCGTCTTGCCTAGGCCTCTTATCTGGAGGGGGATGGGAACCCCTGATCAAGGTAATAAGATATTTGGCCATTTCGATCATCTGTTTTTTAGGCATAGAGGCCTGTGCACGTGGCTCAAGCGTCATTTTTTTAGTTTTAGAAGTTGCTTTTGTCTTTGGTTTTACAGCTGTCGTCGGTTTGATATACAAATGCTGAGGTCTGAATACACCCTCAGAAGCCGGTGCCCGGTCAGTGGCTCCGGACCCATCCGAGGGAGATACATCCGTCGGTCCAATATCTTGAGAATATTGCGGCATACTGTACTCCACATGGGTGTCGGTAGAGGCCTGTGACACGAAGGTAGCGGGTATCAGGGGCTGCGAAAGCGTCTCACTGAGTACCGGCAAACCAGCGACTGGCTTAGGAGAAGCTTCGTCATCGGTTTTGGATCTTGACTGCCTTCCTCTGTCCTTTTCTTTGCGTTTTTTATGTACTCCAGTAGTCGGATTGCTATCAGACGACATTTCTGGGTAGTTAAATCTGTTTCCAAAATACTTTGATGCAAAAATATACCAACGCTTAATAGTGCGTTGGTTAAATCTAGCACAAAACAGACAGCCAGGCACATTGTGATCAGGGCCTAGGCAAGGAATACAGTATAAATGAAAATCCTTATGAGGTATTTGCTTCCCACAAGTAATACAATTATTAACTTTTTCTGACATCAGTAAAAAGCAAGAAAAAAGTTTCCCCAACGGGGTACTTAGCTTTAGTGAAGACTTTGGTTTTGAAACTCAAACTCGAATATTTCAGTAGTCGGCCGACCGGCACTTGCGAAATGCTTCTGCTGCGGGCACTGCACGGCAAGAAAGACTAAAGAAAATGGCGTTGGCTGCATGTTTTATAGCCCTGACGACCTGACGTCATGGAAGAGGAGACAGCAACCGATGCAGGACCCAAGACTTTGGAATTCAGGCCGACTGAGGGCAACCTGCCAGCAGATTACCCAAATGTAATGACTGCAACAGTGAAACACGAAGAATGTCATGTAGATCAATATGTGTGACTATACCTTTAAGAAGCTATCCAAGGGCTTGCACAAGTGTATAAATACTGAGCACGTACGAGCCTGACTGCCATTTTGTAGTTAGCTGGTCAGATTTAAGCATGTTTACATGCAAGCTCTATTTGTTAACTGGTTTGTTCGCATTTAAAGATGCTGCTATCCCATCCTGATGTGTTTGTATGTTTTAAAGCATCTAAATGAAACCCCAAGCCTTCTTGTTGTAAGTATTAGAGACCAACGAGCAACATGGTGTCAGAAAGGGCATGTCTAAAGGACATGGTGCCAGAAGCGTCATATCTAAAAGGACATGGAGTTAAAAGAGGCATACTGAAGGGGCATGGAGCCAGAAACGGTTTGGCTAAAACGATTTAAGGCATTTGTTTAGATGCTGGTGGTATATACAGGAGTGTATCATTCCTAAATGTGCAAACTTCGCAAAACACATCAGAAATGAATTTCAGGTACTAAAACTTGCTCAGCACAATTTCTTTTTCACATAATATGAAACCAGGCATACAGAATATTTTGAATAATATTCACATAAACTGATATGTATGATACTGATAAAAAATATTCAAATTACCATGCAAAAATGTTTGAAATAAAGTCTGAATTGCACAAAACAAATAAAATAAAGGGAAACAACTGCATTTTCACAAAGCATATGTATTTTTCGTATTAGTCAAAGGTATTCGAGTTATCAGAAGTGTATAAAGTGTTCGCATGTTTCAGCAGTGTTAAAGTAAAGCTATTTCGGAAAGTACAGCCAATACAGAGCATATTTGGCAAAGTACAGTATTTTGAAGAGTTACTGTGCATTTGAATGTTGTTCACAGCACAGTTTATTCATACATGACTGCAAGGGACATATTTCAGTGTGTTTGTGTATACTTTGTGGGCATGACAGACGGATTTCGAAAACCCGGTGCACTTGTGTTTTACAGTAATATTGCTGAGAAATGTGGAGTGTTTCAGCAGGAGTATGACATTTTCATACAAGCTGCATTTTTTGATAAAGATGACCGTACAAAGACATTTATTCTGCTTAATTTAGCTGGGTCAGAATCCATAGAAATGGAACACTCATTTTTGTATGCATCTGCTATCTATACAGAAGAGGGGGAAAACCATCATATTGTACCGGCTGAGTCAAGGGAGGACCCAGAGTGCTTAAAATGTAAATTAGAGAAATGTGTAACCCCCCAGACGAATGTTGCAATGGAAAGGCACTTACTTTACAAAAGGAATCAAAAGCCTGGTGAAACTTTTGCAGCATATATAACTAACCTGAGAAATAAAGCTAAAATGTGCAGATTTGGTGATTTAAGTGATGAGATGATAAAAGACAGACTTGTGTGTGGCATAAAAGATGATGCTGTGAGAAAGATTCTGCTTTGTGACAGTGATTTAACTTTGAATAAGGCCATTAAGATTTGTCAGACATACGAGTTCACAGAAAAGCACACAAATATGCTTATAAATGAGAATAGCACTAGAAGCACAGTGGCAAAGCTTATGTTGATAGCATGCAGCACGTTATTAAAAGAAATATGCTCAAGCACATGGCAGCAGCTGTAACCCCTGCAGCACTCACTGGTAAACCCCAGAACTTTCTAGCAAATTCCAGACTCTGCAGAGTCTCAGTGAAGCATAAGAGTGAGTCAGCATACTCAAAGCATGGGCCTCCACCCACTTTCATTGCAAACTGTCGTAATTGTTGTGGAAGCTATGAATCTAAAAGGGAAAAAATGTTTAGCTTTTGGCCAACAATGCCACAGATGCAATAAATGGAATCATTTCAAAAGATTTTGTAAATCAAAAGCCCCACATTCTTTTATCAAAAAGGAACATTTTAAGAAAAGAGATGAACAGTTAGACAGTGGCAATTCTACTCTATGTTACTGGTGTGTCAGTGCTTCATGAAATAGTCAGTGCAGTAGAGTTAAGGGTAAAGAATGAAGTATTTTGTACTGTTTGGATAAATGGCAAACCCAGAGAGCTCAAAGTTGACACAGGTTCCATGTGCAATATTATGTCAGCAGAAACATTTACCAGAGTATGTAAAAGTAAAAGGCTTGATTTGACAAGGTGTGTGAAACTTGTAGCTTATGGAGGTGAAGAAATTCAAATTGAAGGCTCAGTAGTGTTTTCATGTTACTCTACTGGAAGAAGCTACAACTTATTTTATGTGGTCAAGAGGCATGTCCAATCATTATTAGGGTTCAGAGACAGTTTGAAAATTGGACTGCTTTCATTTAATAAGGAAGTCAACCATGTTAGCTTAAAAGACCACTACTCTAATTTTGCCCAGTACATTTTTTCTACCTATGCTGATCTTTTACAAGACAAACTAGGCAAAACTTCCAGTTGTATACTCCATGAGGTTAGACCCAGAGGTCAGGCCAGCATGTAAAATTTCAGTAGCCATGCAGGACAGAGTCAAAGCAGAATTAGATAAAATGATGCAACAAGGTGTGATTTTTGTCCAGCTGAAACTCCACCTGAATGAGTATCTTCCATGGTGGTAGCTCAGAAGAAAAGCTCAGATGACATCAGAATATGTACTGATCCCAGAGATTTGAACAAAGAGCTAAAAAGACCTCATAATCCAGTGTGCATAGTCAAAGAGGTCACAGCCTTAATGCCAAATGCCACTATTTTTTCTGTCTTAGATGCAGAGTTCATTTTGGCAAATTCAGCTTGACAAAAAATCATCATTGCTCACTACTTTTAGTACTCCGTTTCACAGGTACAGATTTTTGAAAATGCCATTTGGGATAAATTCTGTGACTGAGGTCTTTCAATGTGAAATGGAGCAAATTTATTTCTGGGTATACTTGTGCTATTATAGTAGATGACATACTGGGTAGGGAGGTTGTGATGAAGCAGAACAGAACAGAAACCTCAGAAAAGTTCTAGAAAGGGCACGTCAAGTGAATCTTAAGCTCAACCCACACAAATGCAAATTCAGGTTACAAGAAGTTACTTATGTTGGTCATTTAGTTACCAGTACAGCCTTACGACCACACCCCCTTCAAAGCAGACAACCATTCTCGAGACGCCACGTCCAGACAATGTTCAGCCCTGCAATGTTTCCTTGGCATGATCAACTACCTAGGCAAGTTCATCCCAGACTTGAGCCAACTTTCAGCACTACTCAGAGAACTGACATGTAAAGATGTACCCTGGTCTTGGTTAGGGCAACACCAAAAAGTATTCAAAGTCCTGAAACAGAGAATTGCTAGTCCACCACCTCACAGATACTATGATGTTCACAAACCAGTTACACTTTCCTGTGATGCTTTGAAATTTGGTCTTGGTGCAGTCATTCTACAAGAGGATCAAGCAGTTGCCTATGCATGGAGAACTCTTACCTAAACTGAGATGCAGTATGCCCAGATTGAGTAAGAGCTTTTGGCAGTTGTGTTTGCATGTTCAAAGTTCCATGTTTATGCTTATGGTAGGCCTTATCCATATCACGGACCACCAACCATTAGTCACTATACTGAGAAAACCTAAGCATTCAGCTCCAGCCAGACTGCAACGTATGATGCTGAGATTGTAAAAGTACAATTTCAATCTTGTCTACAAGAAAGGCAAATTCTTTATCTTGCTGATACCTTATCCAGGTCACCCATAAATACCACAGAACAGCACGAGAATGAGAACCTTGATTTTGAAGTCAAAGAAGTGAGAATTTTTTCTAACACAAGTCTTGATGACCTGAGAGATCACACAGCCATAGATCCAGTTTTACAAAGGCTCAGCCACTTAAGCAAGGATGTCTGTCAAAGCAATCTAGTTTACCTCAAGAAGTGCAACCTAATTTTCATACAGAGATGAGATTTTTTTCTGACAAAGGCATCATAATGACAGGTCCAAAAGTAATTGTTCCAAAGTCCTTGCAACATGAGTACATTACTGTCTTGCATTGTGGTCACCCAGGAACCAAAGTTACCAAAGGAAGGTCGAGAGAACTAGTATTTTGGGCTTCTATGTCACAAGACATTGAGAGAGCACTTTTACCATTTTCAGTGTGTAATAGTACAAAGCCTCATCAAAAGAAGGAACCACTTCAGCTTAACCAGATTCCGGAACTACCTTGATTGACAGCAGCCATAGATAATTTCGAGTGGAATGGTCAACATTATTTGGTGTTAGCAGACTCTTATGCCAACTGGTTCAAGACTGACCTACTTCCTAACCTAGCATTCAGTACTGTCATTACTAAGATGAAACATAATTTTGCTGTTCATGGTAGTCTGCACAGTCATTTCTGACAATGGCACACAGTTTTCAAGCCAACAGTTCAAAAGATTTGCTGAAGATTGGGAGTTTAACTCATGTCACAAGTAGTCCAGAGTACCCACAGTCAAATGGTTTGGCAGAACACACAGTGCAAAGTGTAAAACAGTTACTACAGAAGTCTAAATGAGGCAATAGTGATGTTTTTCTAAATCTCTTGAATTTCAGAAATGTTTCTTGTGATAAACATCTTGGTCCACCTGCTCAAAGACTTCTGTCGACAGAAACCAGAACCACATTGCCAATTAGTCAATTGTTGGTTCCATGTGCCAAGAACAGGTCAGTGAAAGCCAATCTCTTGAAGAAACACCTAACCCAGAAGTCCTACTGCGATAAAACAAGCAACCCACTCAATTCATTATGGCAGGAAGTGGCAAGGATGCAAACATCCAGAGGTTATGATCGGATTTATGTCATAAAGGATATTGGTCTAGAGCAGAGATTGTACATTGTGAAATCAGAAGGAGCAACTTTTAGATGGAATTGGAAGCATTTGAGACCAGTGACTGAGCCTATACCACAGCACATAGCCAGTGAGAAAGGCTCTTTATCTCAGAGTGAGTTGTCTGGTGTTTCAATTCCAGAGGACATTCCTGTTCCTATGACAAATCCAGAAGTTCCTGATACAAGTTGTGTACCACAGACTGTCCCTGTTGCTAAATTTGGTCCCAACTGTTATGCTACAAGATATGGTCAAATCTCTAAACCTGGCAGCACATATGAAAGGAAAACTAACACTTCAATTTACCCATTATTCATATAGCTATGGAACACAAAGAAATACTGATAAAATGTTTGTGTTAAACGATCTGTTATCACATATCAGAGAAGATTCAATAGTTTAATGTCCATTATTAGAGCATAATGCTATAATCTTCATTATTATTTTAAAAAATGACAACCGAACACATCACAGGAGATTACTAGTGTACATTATTAAAATAAAAGGATTCAAGGATTGGCATGTTAAAGAGATCAAACATTTCCTAGAAATAAACATGAATGGTGAAGTAACTGACAGTGTACTGTGGGATTCACTAAAAGCTTACTTAAATGGAAGAGTTGCAAGCTGGTACATTAGTAAAACAAGAGAATGGGACAAATAGGAATACACTACAGGCCAAAATAGACTCATTAAAGTTAAAACTAAAATCAAATGGGATTATCAGTCAGTCTAAACTTAAAAACTTAAATACAAAATATTTTGAAATTCAAAATCAAAGTTTCAATAAACCTGGAAAAAAAACTTCAGGCATATTCAGTAAACCCTTTAAGCTTGCATAAACTTGCTCTTAGATAAAATAAAATGAATAAACTAAATCATATCAAAGAAATTACAACATATAAATAAAAAAGAAAGTAGAACAGACATTAAATGTATTCTTGAGGGCTTTACAATATTTCATGAAAATATAAATAATAATACAAATAACCTAGATGATGATATAGCTGAAACATTTCTAGGGCAAAATATAAATAATAAATTAACAAGTGAACAAATACAAAATGATAGAACATTCACTTTACCAGAAATAAAAAAATCAAGTAAAAAAGTTAAAAAGTTGTAAGTCACCAGGCTTAGATGGTCTTGTACCAGAACTATATAAAATGCTACCGGATGATGCAGTTAAAATACTAGACAAGGTCTACAGAGAAAAAAAAAAACAACTGCTGAAGTCTTCTCATCATGGAAATACTCCCTTATATCACCTGTTTTAAACAAGATAAGGATCCTACACAGTGTTCATCATACAGACCCATTATATTTTTAAATGTGGACTATAAGATGTTCATGTCCAGTTTAGCTAAAATAACTTGTCTACTTGTACCTGAACTAATTAACAATGATCAAACTTGGTTTATTTTAAACAGACAAGTACATGACAATATAACAATAATACATAAATTAATAGACTATGGAAATAAACATAAAAAAGAACTTTCTATCATTAGTCTTGATTTAAACAAGGCTTTTGGTTCCGTTACTTGGTTGTACTTGTTTAAAACATTTAGTGTATATTTTTTTCACCTGAGCTAATTGCATTAATTTGTAAACTATACAACTGCTCTTGTGCTTATGTTAAAATAGGTTATTTTCTTTCTAATTACTGTAAATTACAAAAAGGCACAAAACAAGACTGTCCATCACCTTTACTTTTTGCATTAGCTATAGAACCTTCTGCCAATAGTATTGGATCCAATAAGAACATCAGTGGTATCAAAATAAAAGATTTCAGAATAAAATTCACCTCTTTCCTGATGATATTTTACGAACAATAGGAAATATAGAAAATTCATTAGAACATATAATTAGTTCTATAAGCCAGTTTAAAGAAGTCTCAAACTTAAGATTTAATCAGAATAAAACAAGTACATAATTAATAATAAATTAAACTCACACAAAAATATTCTAACTTCAATTGGAATAGCAATCAAGTGAAACAACTTGGTGCAACCATTATGTCTAATAGTAAAGAAATGATGCAAACATTCAACAGGTTGTTGATACAATTTTAAGTTTAGTCACAAACTGGAATAAATTCTTCTTTATCATGGAAGAACAACGATTAAGGCTTATTAAGATGATAATTCTCCCTAAAATATTGCCTTACAATCTTTAGTACCATCTCCACCAAAAAAAAATGATGAAGATAAATAATATTCTACTTTATTTTGGCATCCTAATAAACCAAGAATTTCCTTTGATTGGCACAGAAAAGGTTGGGATAATGGTAGAGTAGGATTTCTTGATATTCAAGTGTATGCTGCTTTAACAATTGTAAAAGTTATAGTGTTGTGGATAAATTCATCTTATGATTCAAAATGGAAACAAATACATCAAGAAATATTCTTAGTAAATAATAAATACATCACTGCCAGTCATAAACAAATAGTACTCAGTAGTTTTATATGGTTATTAAAAGATTTTTTTGTGTAAACCGTATTACATCCTCTTTTCAAATTCCCTATTTAAGAAGCATCATTTCTTCTTTCCAAACGCTCACATATTCTAACCATTGTATTAAAGACTTAATATTTTCCATATTTTCAATTGCATATACAAAGAAATGCTTAGAAACTCATAACTTCAACAAAATGCTAGTATTGAAACAACAAAATAATTTAAATTAACTGGCATCAATTCTTAAATGGTACTGATAAATATACTGTTGAAAATTTAAGGTACAAGTACAATCGAGATTCTGAGAAATGGTTAATTTTACAAATATTTAGAGACTGTGAACACAAAGATAAACAAGACATTTAACCTAGATAAGAAACTGTTCACTAGTTTACTAGCATTCTTAATAAATATCAATAATAATAATGCAATGACAAATAAATCATACTTGTCACAAAGTTATAAAACTCAAGTTAGATTCCACATATTTAGACAATTTCTATTGGAACTACTCCTCAAAAATGAATAATGAACACTTCTCTGAAGAATACAAAAAATTAATATTAAAACCTACAGATAAAACTACATCATTACAATGGAAAATGTTCACTTGGAAATTTTTGCACAGAGCTTTTGTCACTCCTAACAAAATTACAATTATTTATAAATCAAATAGAATTAAATGCTGGAGATATGATTCTGAAATAACAGTTGATTGGATGCATATGATATATGAATGTGAAATCATCTCCCCTTTTTTTGGAAAGAAATTAACTTTATTCAAGCTCTATGGTGCATACTATAACGATGACAGCTTCTAATATTACACATTCATATAAATCTTGGCTTAAACTTAAAGATTTTCTTGAAAAATATTAATTGTTGTTGATGTATAACATTGATGTATTAATCAGCTGTGGACACAATGTAAATAGTTGCTTGTTTTATAACGGATTTATTTATTGTTTAGGACAGGTTTATTTATTGTTTTAAAACCAAATAAAAAAAAATTAATAATAATAATAAAAATTCTACTGAACTCTTTCAAAACAAAAACAATGTTCTTTGGAAGTAAACCAGAGCTATGTAAAACCCTATCACTGATGATAAACTTTGATCACAATAACCACTGCATTAGTAAACAACTCCATTTTGCTTCCCTAGGAAATTGGCAAGACCCATCCCTAAAATTCGGCCTACACACAGAAAACAGTAAGCCACTATTATTCTTGGCAAACAAAACTCACCCTTTTTTCCAAAAATTACAGAATGGCAGTAGTAAAAGATATTCTACCAGTCCAAGTAGAATATAGACTCCCACGAATAGCATACATCTCAAAAAAAAAAAACTCCACAGTGATTGAGAGAATCATCACATGCTCCCCAAAACATACACATAATTGCACAAGACTGCAAGACAGCAAAATGGCTCTCAATCAAAGATATGACCTGCTCTTATTTTATTTATTATTTATTTACATTTGTTTACAGAGAAATTTCAGCTGGAAACAGGTCCTTTTTCAGCGGAGGCCCGGGGAGAAAAGCTCCACAGAACAATAAATAAGAACAACTGAATATACATACAATAGCAAATAATACATACTCCAGCAAACATTAGCTATAAATACAACATGAAACACAGTGAAGAACAGATATGCTTTGATAGCACTTATGCTATCAAGGTTTCAAACTCCTACACAGCCATATAATTTCCTTACTGGCAGTCAGATGAATAAGGTAATCTTTTTCTTACAACCTCAGAAATTAAAGTAATTTAAGATCCTAACCAACAGACTCTTAAAATTAAACTACAATGAGAAAACCATTAGTTTCCCCTTACTAAGTCATCAAATATAGGAATCTATCCCTATCATTCTCAAAGAAACATCTTCCAACCCAAATGCCACATAAAACTAAAACATTGTCACAATAATGTTTTGTGCAAATGCCACCACTCTGGACACATTACCTAATAAAATCTTGCTGAGCTCAATCAGTTTAGCTCCTAGTTTGTAAGGTTTCACTTGCAAATTTAACCAGCTCAGGAATCTCTGTGACTGCACTGAACATATACAAGTACATTTCTACATGCCTACACTTCTGTGACTACTCCGCTCCATATTGTACATGGTGATTGCGGGTCTATATTAGATCAGCGAATGCTTAAAAAAGCGAACGCTGATTGATCGAACTTATATAAGTGAATGTTTAAAATATCGAAGCAACAGAAACCCAAATTTTTTCCTAGGAAAATAATTCTGTTGTCTGTTTTAGGTGAGTTAGGGTAGGGGGCGGGTGAGGTGTGAGTGTGCTATATAGTTTAGTATAGGGTTAGGTGTCAGATTTTAGGTGTATGTGTGTGGTTTCCTGTTTGTTTGGTGTGCTTGTGTTGTGTGTGTGTGTGTGTTTTGGATCAGCGATTTTTTTCCCTAGGAAAAAAGTTCAATCAATATGATTGCTTCTGTATGTATGCATCATCATCATCTTTACCTTGCCATGCAGCGACATAAAGTTTTTGATTCTTTGCTTTCTTATTTACCTTTCCCTGGGCTAAAATTGAAATTGGTCTTGTGGTCTGGTTACCAAATTCAAATAAATAAATAAAGTCTCACTACAAAAGAAAAAATACTTTCAAATTTCTGTGGCAGGTTGGACACCAAGTAATTTAACTTACTGAATTAAACCACAGATACATGTAGGTAATGCATGAAAAAAACACAGGCTGGTTTGGACAGCTGTACTTTAAACTTAGAGGAAAGGGGTTTTAGTACTTAAAGTCTTGGCAGGGTGGTGTCTTGGAATAAGTCGACACATAAATATTTCATCAGTACAGTCCACTTAGATAAATCCCCTTGTGCATCAGGTAAAAAAGAAGTCCTGACCTCTTCACTTCTCTCTGTGTTAGAATTCTTAATCTATCAACATGCTACTTAAACTTTTTCCCTCAACCCTCACTTTTTAAACGCATGCTCTCATAAATTAATGTTTTCTTTCCTTCCACCTTCTTTGTTAGGAACTGTTCTACTCCTTTGTTAGATTTTATTGACAGCTTACAAAATATTTATCTATGACATGTTGTCTTCTGCAAGTTTATGTTCAACTATGTGTTCTTTTTACATTCATCCTGTTCAATTGCTTGAAGTCATTTTACTTTTTTCTTATCTGTTTTTGTACCTTTTGTACAAGTACTTATACTTGGAGGTTTTCTCCCCAGGTCTCCAGTGAATAGGTGCAACATGTGTGCACGTATGGACAATCCTGGTAAAGAAATGCTAATAAAATAAAGTAAAAGAAAATTATATCAGAAGAATGATATCCCCAAGTACACATTATAGTTTTGCTGACCAGCTTTATATTGCTCTATGCATTCCTGTCAGATCAAATAACACTATGTAATATGTACATAGCACTGCTGTGAGAAATGACACCACTCAATGTGTTCCAAACTGCATACACATTTGGAGAACTAAGTGTGGAAATCATTTGTTGTAGCTTGCCCTTACTGTGTGAAACAACACAGATCCTGATATAACATATGTACCTGTTTATGTCTGAGTCACACGGCATTCCTGCTAGAGCAGAGGTTTGCATAGAGGTGGGTCTTAGGTAGATGTCCTTCTTTCGACTTTTCCTGGTTGGGGGTCACCACAGCAGAACTCCGGTCTGCTAATGATTGGCAATAGATTTTTTATGAGTGACAAGGTGCCAGCTCAACGCCAAACCTTCAACGAGGGCACGTCCATTCTATGCATGCCTTTCGAATGCCACTTGACCACGGGAAGGACATGCAGACTCCACACAGAAGGTGCTCCAGCCGAGAATCGAATGGGAGAACCTCTTGCTGTGAGGCAACAACGCTACCTCTGCACCACCGTGGTGGGTCTTAGGTAGGTAAGTGACAAAAACAAGAGAGACAAGGCGGCAAGCTGGAAGTGCAGGTTAGCAATGAGGAATGCCATACATGGCACTGGAATTGGGTGGACAGGATTAAAGTGTAAAGGTATTGAAACTGGGTGTCAAGTATTATTTCATTTGGTTGATGATTTCAGTTCTACTTTAAAGTGATGGGCAGATAGATGTCAAAGTGGGGGGGTGATGACAGTATACAGGTAATGAGACAGGGAGGTGACTGGAAAATTGGGGGAGGGTAAGGAGAAACTGGCATACTCAGGCAGACTTTAAAACTGCAGGAACCAGCTCACCTAAATATGCGCATTGAAGGCTGGAGTCAGCAGCACAGAGTTGTGCACATGCTTGATGAGGTGTAGATCCCATAAGTAAATAAAATTGTGAAAAGTTGCTAAAGATTAAATTACCCAGAGGCACAACAACCCACTGGTAAAACACTACAAAGGAGTGGCAGCAGATCCAGTGACTGCTATGGCATTTGCAGTGCACTCATGTTTATTACAATTAATGTAACCTCCTCAGCTGAGGAGGCAGTCAACTATTTTATGGCTAATGGGCTACAGAGGTAACTAATGAGTAGGGGCAGGGGTACACTGTCTCTTTAGTCTGCTAAGTGGGGGTACACAGTTCAGTTTTGGTATGAGAATGCATTTTTTCACAAACAGAATGGTTAACAAAATCAATTACTAGAAGGGATGGAAGAAAGACAGTTCAGGCCCCTGAAACAGATTGGGGTTCCAAGAAAGATTGGGAACAGAGGCAAGAGATGGGGGGCTACTTTGGGCTAATTACAACACTTGAATGTTCTCCCTCTGCCATTTAGTTTATGCAATGTACCTTTTTTACTCCCATAATTCACCTCAATAAGATCTAGTCCTAAACAGATATATTCATGTAAGTGTAACAATGACCAATTGTGTGTTCCATAAGGGGTCAAAGGCAGCTACTCAAACATGACAAAGAACTAAGCCCTGTGTCTGTATAACAAGTATTTAAGAGGACAGCAGGAAAAAAAACATCATGAATACAGTACTGTTTTAGCCATCTATCAGTAAAACATGAAAAATGCTAGCTTTTACTTAAAAAAGGTGAAATGCAAAAAATCTTTTAAGCTTTAAATTGGAGCCAGCAGTTCACGTTTCCCAGTAACTGCTAGTTATAAAGGTAAATGACTTTAGAAATTAACATTAACAGCAGCTTATTAAATCATTAATGTATCAAGAATAGGTCTTGTAAGGATTGCATTAAAGAAACATACTAATAGCTGGTCTCAAGGGGGCATTTCATTTCCAGACTTTAATTTATATACTATCTCTTCTATTATAAAAGTTATTACTTTGTTAATAGATCAGTCATATGTTTCAAGATGGAAAGATTACTGGGAACTAATTAGCATTCACTTCATGAAAATCTCTTTAATACATAAAAATATTATTGTAAATAACCCCATGTTATGGTTACTAAAAGAATTTTGTACTTCATCCATTATACCAAAATATGTAGTTAGTTACCCATTAAACATTATTATCAGTTATCATAATTTTATATTCATGCATCCTAAGTATAAGGAATGGAATTTTATTATATTCCCTATAATGTATACACAAGGTATGCTTTTGTCAACCACCTCTGAAAGAACTGTTTTTAGTCACAGAGAATGATCTAAAGTATTGGTATCAGTTGCTGTCTGATAATAAAGTAAAACATTTAGACTTCTTAAAGCAAGAATTTGATTTGAGAGAAACATGTTGGTTAGAAATTCAGACTTTTAGACAACATCTTATTAATAAAATTAATTTAATGTCTTTAACAGTTAAAGAATCTGTTCCAATACTGATTGATTACTTGATATTAAATTTACAACATAGAGTTTCTGATAAAGGTAAGCTCTCATACATACATAAAATTATCAGAGAAGAAACTCATTACAGTTCAGATACCTATTGGAATTATTTTATTTCCATTAATGGTGAATCACCAAAACAACAAGATACACAATATATATTGGAATCTGCTTATAAAACTACTTCTTCCATTAATTGGAGACTTTTTACCTGGAAATTTTTACATAGATCCTTCTATACACCTTTAATGATGAATAAAATAAATAATAAAGACAACTTATGTAAAAGATGTAATGTAGAAATAAATGCTGATTGGGCACATATGTTTTATGACTGTATAAAATTGAAGGAATATTGGAAGTTAATCAATGATTTTTTGCAGGCCCTTTTCACAGATAATTTCACTGTTTCTAAATCACTTATATTATTTAACACACCTGTTCCTAAAAGTGTTAAAAAAGTTAAACTTCCCTTATTATGGTCTATTCTAGCAGTGGCTAGAAAAATAATAACCAGAAATTGGATTTCAGATACCCCTCCTTCATTTAATGAATTTAAAAATGTTATGACTGAAGTGTGTCATATGGAATTGATGACAATAAAATCAAGAACTACTAGAAAAACATCTTATTATATTATATGGGATACTTTACAAAACCTGTTAAAAAATCTTAGTCTCAATAGCATGACATTATAGTTTAATCAATTGATTTGATTTGTAGTGGATGTCTTTGTAAATACTTTGGTTATTTTATTGAATGTTATAACTATTTCTATTTTAATTGCTTGTATAAAATTGTTGTGATATTTATTTTGTATGTTAAAAACAATAAACTTGTTTTAAAAAAAAAAAAAAAAAGGTCTTGTTTAGTGCCAGAATTCTCACAAAAACATATCCCTTAGGAAGTTAAGATTAGCCCCACACAAAAAGATATACTTATTGCACCGTTGAGCACTAAATCAAGGCCAAAATGGCTGTAGTGTATTTATTCTGCTTATACATGAATCAAATACTACTTAACGGGAAATTGCAGTGCTCAAAACAAGTATGCAAGACACATTTCTCACTGGTGCAAACACAGTCTGCTGTACAGATCATTGAACCAGCTGAACACGCTCCAAGATGATCAGTTCCAGCAGTTGGTGAGATGCAATCAAGCTGCCTACACTATAACCAAGCACAGTCCCACAGAGTACATGTACTGGAAGCACTGTTGATACCCTCTCATTTTCTTTTTTGTCTTGCTAAGTATATTTTTTTACTCCCTTACTGTGAATAAGCTCACACTAAACAGGAATTACTGAATCAAATTCTGTGCGAATTTCATCAATGTTGTTAATAAAAGAAGACAAATAAAAGTTGCTAATGACGGGGAGGGCAGTCATTAGGACAAGCAGCTAGGAAGTTCTAAACAGAATGCTATGAAAGGTTGTAGCAGAAAAATGACCATTCAAAAAGACCGAAGCAAGTAATCTGAAGAAAGGTCAGAGAAAGAAAGATACAAGCACAAGGCTATCAGGAGCCCAGCAACACCATAACTGCCTAAATGAGCTCTGTCAAATCATCAATGTCAGCTGCTGAAAGCATAAATTCTAGAATACAAGGAAATAATGCATCTATAGAAAGGAAAGACTTTTAACTTCAGTAGTATAACCTGAATGATGAGATGTTCTTAATGATGAACAGAGTGCCACACCCATGCTCTATGGATCAACACATGCAATATTTTCACGGAATGACTTTTGTTAGTGCCCATTCTCCATCCTAGCATGTAAATGCATGTAGTTTAAAAAAAATTATCATCAGTATTATGACCAGGTTCATTATAGATATCAACTCAGCTGCTCTGGTCTAATGTAACATGACTGAAAGAAAGCTAACAATCCCAAAACCCTACTTTGGCTCAATAACTTGTTTATAGCAGCAAAAACACATTCGCACATGCACTTAATGGCTTCTACCACTAGAGGCTCTACTTCAAGACATGTAAGATAAACTTGTACAGCAGCAGGAGGGCTAAACTGGCCAACTGTCCCTGTTTAAGTACACCTCAGTATAAAAGTTTAAAATGAGTGCTTTAGTGCATATTGCTCATCTTGGGCAGTCCTGCATTTTATTTTCTAGAATAGTTCCAGTGTGTAGAGAGTATGGTTTTAAGAAAAAATGCACATAACCAAAAACAGTTAATTGCTTCAGTTGCCTTTCTTCCCTACAACACATTAAAACAGAAGTTAACTACAGTGGTTAAAGATAACGTGTTAACTGTCTAAATTATATCTCAATAGCATTAACTCTGCATTGTGCTGCTGTCTCCTTGGTCATGTTTCTTAGATTCCCACTTGCCTTGCATGCAACTGTAAAAGACAGACAAAATAAAAAATTAAAACAGCTAACAATTCCATTTTATAGATGTCACTAACCTAAAGTAGTGTCATCACATACCAAGTTTTCATAATGTCATTATGGAAGCAAGAATTTCCTAGAAGAGAATACATGTGTGTCAAAAAGAAGTGTATTGAGGGCTTGTATATTGGAAGCACAAAATGTCTTTCTGTGAAGTGTTTTTACAATGTTATTGCCCGTGTGACTCATTCTCAGACTTGATGATTTCTGTGAAGTGTTTTTACAATATTACTGCCAGTGTGACTCATTCTCAGACTTGATGAGATTGGAAATCAGTGTCTCTCCTTAGTGCAAAGAAAGGAAATCCAGGCAAAACTGAACAGGATAACTACAGCAACATGGAATGTGCACAAACACTGCAAGCACACACAGTTTTGCGTTAACATGTTATCCATCATCATTCCTAGTGGAATAAAATATGAGGAGAAGCAAAACCAAACTGTACCATGTAAGTCGATTTTAAAATTTCTTTTTTGTTAATAACTGGAATATTATTAGCATTACTTTGGTCTTACTACATTCAACAATCACAGGAACACAAAATGGAAAGCTATTTATGACATCCCATTTTGGATATTTAGATCTGATCTTTCAAATGTAGAACTATATATTTTTATTTTTACCCATTATTTACGCATTGGGTTTGCATCATCGATGCTCCAATTTTCATACCAAGTACAAACAAATGTATTGCTTCTGAATGCCTTCTTTGTCCACAATTCCAACAAACATTTTACTCACTGTAGAACAGTTATGTTTAAGCACTGCTTTCCTAATAAGACAAATCGAGAAGCAGCAATGTGGTTATAACAAATGTGGCTTCAAAAATGCCACCATATCTAAAAAATCATATGCAGGATAGCAAAGTGCACCTTCTACTGTTTTCACAAATGGTTAAATACAACAAACACTGTACGTAAGAATGTCTTGAATGTCAGTTGAGACTCAAACAAGTTAATTTGCAGGGGACAGGTCTACAGCTATTCAAACCAAGCACCCAAACCTTATGTCAAAATACTGATTATGATGCTGTTCTATCTACAACAATGTGTTGCAAAAAAACAGTAATACTAAATAAAGTAAATATACATTAAAAAAACAGAATGGACAAAGGACTATAAGTAGGGTTCATGTGTGAGTATTTTTACTTGCTCAGTGGTGATGGAGCAGAATACATGAGTGGCTAGGAAGGAAAGTACAACTGTGCAGAAATCATGTGATAACAGTAGATGTTCATGCTGGATCACTGATGTAATAAGTCCCTACCTGTGGGACTTCCTCCACAGGAAGATCTGAGATCTGGCTCAACCTCCAGATCTGCAGTCTTCCAGCCTTGTTAAGCTGATAAATAGCTTACCTGGGATGTTAGTATGTTCCCAGTAAAATGGTGACATCAGTCCATGACATGCTTAGTTCTTTCTTTGCCTGAGGGGAGTCTCAGGAAGGATTTTCCAGTCAGCCCTTGGAATGGTTCTCTAGAAGTTGCCCCCCACCACCACCACATGGCATCTTACATACTTCTGTTTGTGATCCCTGTTAATCCTAGCACTCCCAAAGGTAAACAAACCAGCTAAAGTAAAGATCTTGCACAAAGGAGATGAGAGAGGCTGTGGGGGAAAAGTGCCCAGCTACCATTCCAGTCCTAGCTAGAAGATCCAAATAGAAAGCTAGATGGGATGAAGGAATGGGAAGTATACTGCCAGAGAGAACCTGCTAGAACATCTACAGTTATGGTTATATTTCTTAGACAATTGTACTATGTTCTTTACATGGACAACTGTTGCCGTAATCTGAGCACCTGGGAAGATTCCCACAGACATTTTATACCAGGAGGAGTTTGGTTACTATTAAGGCACAGGCTGCAGGATTCCCCTGCTGTCTAGCTGTGGTGACACATGCCCTGTATGTAATGTTTAAAGACAGTACAGCGGACCAGAAAGCTGCTTCCAGAACAGCCTACAGCAGTATATGTGTCTACTATTTTGATAAAAGTGGTTGTGATCACAGTGGCTCTTCCAGAATGTGGCCTAACTTGCCCTTTCAGGATTTTTCTATGCAAAGAATAACAAAAGGTAGTACAGTAAAACAGCCATTCTGACACCCTCTGTCTAGACCCTGCTTCTTTGTTTAAAAAATGATAGACAATGTTGTTCATTCTTCCTTATGTCATTGGTTTTGTCTAGATAATAACTAAGAGTACATCCAAGGAATGCAATATACTTTCACCTCTAGTTGGAGGATTATGGAAGATACTAGCAACTGTAAAAACTGGTTGAGAGTCACTTCTGTAAACAAAGGATGAACTGGTTGTCAAGCTGACTGTTCTTCTGGAAAAA
Source organism: Protopterus annectens (assembly GCF_019279795.1). Lineage (NCBI taxonomy): Eukaryota > Metazoa > Chordata > Ceratodontiformes > Protopteridae > Protopterus > Protopterus annectens. The sequence goes on from NC_056748.1 coordinate 272,296,538, forward strand.
GACTCTTCACACACCAGCACATTGAGCTCCAAGATCCTCCTTGATGAAGCAATTACCACCAACACAGCTGTCTTCAGAGCAAGGAACTTGATGGCGGTCATATCACCTGGTTCAAATGGGACTTTTTAAAATTTTTCTAAGACATAATTCAAGTCACATGGTGTACTCACTGCTTTCCTAGGTTGTTTTAGGTGTAATAACTCTTTATGAGCTGCTCGGTTGGTAGTAAGAATGCCAAATGAGGCCTCACAGGAATGCGCTTTCACTGAGGCACAGACCAATCATGTCTTCAACAGCAAGAACACATATTGTAGAATTCTTAACACTCCAGCTGAAAAGCAGTATTTGACACCACAGGAAATATTTCTTCCCATTTAACTAAGTATGATTTCCTAGTAGTACACCTCGTAGCCTACCCTCATGATTTTAAATGCATCCTACAAAACTTGGTATTTAAAAGACAAAAAAAAGCATCCTTTCTTTCAAGCTGAGTGTCTCCAGGCTTGCCTATACCAGACTCCTGAGTGAAGTCCAGAAGTTCATAAGCTGAGACACATATTAAGGTTCCCCTTAATATGTTTGCAGGAGGAAGAACCCAGTACTCCTGGGTCAAGGAGGTGCTATCGGTACTATCCTTGATCTCTCCTCCCTTGCCTTCTGGATCACACCGGGAACAAGGGAATAGGAAGGTAAATATAAGGAAAAACACCTGTCCAGTTGAATTAGAATGCATTCACTAGCCAAACCTTGTCTGGCACTGTAGTCATCTGCTGCTCACAGAAGCTAAAGCTCTGTCTCTGGCACACCCAACCAGTGGACCAGGTGCAGAAGTATGTCCAATATTCTGTTGTGCGGACTGACTTCAAGTCTCATTCAACTGATCCATCAATAAGCTCTGTTGAGATGGGACTGTAGGAGATCCTGAGCTTCGTAAAGCTGCACAGCCAGCTTACAAAGAGCCTTCATTTGCTTATGTGCTACATGACCATGTGTTGTCTTATCAGATGAAGGACTCCTGGTTTTCAAATTAGTTTGAAAACCCTAACTGCCAGGATTACAGCTATCAGCTCCTTTATGCTGACAGCCTCAGAATGTTTACTGCTGCAGGTGCCATGGACTTTGAGACCATTTGCATGCGCTCCCCAAACAGTGTGTGAAGCATTCATGGTTAATGTTTGGTTCTTGGGTGCCTTTCTGAATGGAACAGCAATATCTCTCTGCACTTACTGGACCAATGATAAGTGTGCCTGTTATGCAAGGGAGTAGGGTTATGGTGTCCTCCAAAGACTGGTTCTGTAATGCTAAATTCTTCTCATAAACCAGTGCAATTTCCTCATATGCAGCCTCACCAGAGAACCATAATTTTGGTAGATGCTATTTATTCCAGAATTCTCAAATACACCCTCATACAGATTGTGCTCTAAGGACATGGCTTAAAACATGGTTGAGTAAAGTCATATTGTCTTGGAAAAGAAAAGTCCTTTAACCCTTGGTGTCCAGTAATGTCCCCAAAAATACTACTGCCCAGGAGGGTGAGAGACTGCAATTGAGTATGCTGAGAGTGATCTAGGCTTTAGAAATAAATCACTGTTTTAAGCAGCTCCCCTCCTATTACTGGACTTGAATCAGTTGTCTAGACAAGGACATATCAACACCCTTGGCTCTGCAGTGTGCAATGAATACAGACAAGCACTTGGTACAGACCCTACGAGTAGCAGCTAATCCAAACAGCAAAAAGCTAGTTTGTAGTGGGAAACCCCTTGCATGCAAGTAAATCTCTCTGGTTCCTGTAAATGGGAATATAAAGGCAAGCATCCTTCAGGCCTAGGGGTGACCACCACACCTTGAGAAAACAGAGGGGATAAGAGTGAAGAGTGCTTTCAGTGTCATTGTTTTGAGTTTGATGGGACCCAGTGTTTCTTGGTACCAGGAATAGTCTTGACGACATTTTTGTGCCTTATTCCTTTCTCGGCAATCTCTCTACCACATTTTGAAGCAGCAGTTCCCTACTACATGACCTCCCTTCTGGATCCCCTGAAACCTTGGCCTTGACAGGAACTGCAACCTATAGCCTGGGAAGGCAGCATCTAGTGTACCCATCTGTCTAGTACGTCCTTCCATTCGTACCATAGTTTTTTTTTTTTTTTTTATAAAGATGTCAGCTGACCCCTTATATTTTGTAGTCAGGGAAAAGATCAGAAAGTTTTAAGGGCTAAGGTGCATATCTGGGCCCTTTTCCTGCTTCCTTTTACCCCACAAGGACAGTAAGGCCAGATTTTAGAGGTATTGTGCCGATCATATATCTAGAAATAAGTGGATGCAACAGTTTAACAAACTCTATTACTTTGCTGCTTTTTCCCCAGTATCTTGTGCTGGGGTGCTAAAGAGTTCCTTGTCAAGAGGGCATTAAAAAGTTGTGCTGTGACACTGTATCCTCAGCTAGGCAAGTTTCCGGACAACTGGCACCATTGCAGCAGTCCTGGATGCTGTTTCCAAAGCATTATAGCCATACTTAATGAATGTCACTCTACAGTTTTTATATCGGCAATCTCCAAAAAAGAAGTTATGTACTTACCATAACATTCCATCTGGGTTGTCTATCTTCATTTATCCTTCTGAGATGGGTTTGGTTCAACCGTTACTACAGCTCACGCCAGCCAAAAAATCTCAAGCTTCACCTTTACCAACAATCCCTCTCTCACAATTGCCTCAGATCGAGTTTGCAGAAAGTATAAATATTATATATATATATATATATATATATATATATATATATATATATATATATATATATATAGGAACCCAAATGAAAGCCATATCTACCGTGCTTAAAACAAATCACAGTAATTCAAGGATATATAATCTCTCCACCATAAAATCTTTGAAGGTTGGGAGACGGAGGGGGGTATCTATGATAAATGTAGACAGACACCATAGATGGAACGTTATGGTAAGTACACAACTTCTTTATCTGAAGTTGTCAATCTTCATTTTATCTTTGACTAATGGACAGAGTCCCCAGCTACCTAAAATCTTGGGTGGACTCATGGAAGGATATTCCTGAGCATCACTGAAGCAAAGAACACTCCTCCCCTAGTGACCAATTCCAATTTGTAATGAGTAGTAAATTTATGGGTACAACCCCAAGTAGCTACTGCACAAATATCATCCATGGAAGCTCTAGACTGGAAAACTGCCAAGCTGGCTACAGATCTTGTAGTGTGTGCTTTCACGGGCCTAGGCAAGGTTAATTTACTTTTATCACAAATAAATGAAATGCAGTCTTTCAGCCATTTAGCCAGGGTTACATTGTTGACTGGGCTTACCCAATTTTGCACTGGAAAAGGAAACAGATAGTTGACTTGATTTTCAAATGTCTTTTCTTCTGTGAAAACAAAAATGTAATTGTCTATGAACATCAAGTAAATATAAGGAATATTCACCTTTGGAAAGAAAACTGTCAAATTAATCAATTGATTGATGTTAGACTCTGACACTACCTTGGGTAGAAAAGAGGGGTTTGTTCGTAACGAAACTCTATCCTTTTGGAAAATCGGGTAAGGGGGTTCAGACAAGGCCAGAATCTCTGAAATTCTTCTGGCAGAGGTAATGGCTACCAAAAACAAACAGTGTCTTCCAAGACAAAAACTTCAGACCACATTCCACAGAGGGCTCAAAGGGGGAATGTATTGTGGCCTGCAACACTAAGTTTAGATCCCAAGGGGGCGTCAGATCTTTGAAAGGGGGTTTCAACAAAAAAAAAAAGTGTGCTTCTTAGGAATGATTTACAAAGTCTATGACAGGCTAAAGAACGGTTCTTCCAAACTTTATGGAAATTAGAAACTGTAGCTAATTGTAATCTAATGGCAGAAGGGAAAGCTACAGCATAGAAAAGAGAGGGTAAAAAGTCTAAAATATGCTCTACAGAAGCTGAAAAAGGATTAATATGTTTTTCATAGCCCCAAATGGTAAATCTCTTCTATTTGCTAGAGTACAGTTTATGCGCCGACAAAAGAACGTATTGTACTCGGGAGGAAATATTAGAATGCCTGGCAACTAATGGAACTGGAGGTACTATGCTGTCAACTTGAGGTTCAAAATGTCTGTATGATCAAGTCTGTCTGAATGGGACAGAAGTTCTGGAACCAGATCCAGAATCCAAGGTTGACGAACGAGATAAGGCCAAAGGAAGAGGAACCAAATCTGTTGAGGCCAAAAGGGTGCAATGAGGATTACTGTGCTCTTCAACCTTAGTGCTTTCTGTAAAAATTTCAGAATTAGAGGTATCGGGGGAAATGCATTGATGTGACCGGGGGGACAAATGTGGAGTAGAGCATCCCTGAGTGACTTTCCCAGAGGGGAGTCAGGGTGAAGTAATTGCTGCACTTGCTGTTTAGGGGAGAAGCAATCAGGTCACATCAAGGTCGACCTCATTAACAGAAGACCATCTTTGCTACTTTTGGATAGAGAGAACACTCATGAGGCTGAAGGATACATCTGCTCAGCTTGTCTGCAATCACTGGAAGTCTCCGAAATGTAGGTTGGTATTAGAAAGTGGTTGGAAGAGATCACCCACTGCCAAACTCTGAGGGCTTCTTGACAAAGGGGGGTAAGACATGGTTCCTCTCTGCTTGTTGTATCAAACTACTGACATACTGTCTGTTTGAATTTCAATTGTTCCTTGAGGAAGAGGTGTCTCAAAAGCCTGCAATGCTAGAAGCACTGCTCTTATCTCCAGGACACTGATGTGCAAGGTGGCCTCTAATGGGAACCAAGTGCATTAGAGAGTCTTGTCAAGAAAATGCCCCCCGTCCCATCTGGGAGGCATCCCTGATCACTATGGCCATTGGCTCTGGAAGAACAAAGGGGCAACTGCAGAAAATTTGATCAGAATCCCTCCACCAAAGAAGATCCCTTGTGCAATAATTGGTGATCAGAATTTGGTATGACAATGGTTGGTGAAGGATAGGCCACTGAGAAGCTAATAGCCATTGCAGAATTCTCATATGAAACCTAGCGAGAGGTACTAGGGTTATTGATGCTGCCATCAACTCTAGAGCTTGCAAAACTAGTCGTGCCGGAAAGTACAGTTGTGTACACTTAACATAAATGTAGATGTTTGAGTGTATTTACTATTGCAGTAATCACCTGTGGGTTATCCCTGCTGTGGTAGCCCTCGGCCGGCCCGAATACCAGAGTCAGTGTTTTTCTGCATTGGCTGCTATCGCATGCCACATGACGTCAGGTTGTCAGTGCTATAAAGGAGAGCAGCCCATGCCATTACATCAGTTTGTCTTGCCCTAACCCATCAGAGGCCTAAGTAAATATGGTAAGGTGGTCCTGGTGGCTAAAAGCCACCTTTTGAAAGTTATGTCTCCCTAAAAAAGGAAGATATAAGGGGGAAGGAGGGCAGGAAACCAGGACTGGAACACTGTGTATGAACTGTACTATGTCCTTCGTGTTTCACTGTTGCAGTCATCACTTGTGAGAGGCTTCCCAAAGCTGAGGATAGGGGTGGTTGGCTTAGTAAGAGACCTAGGAATGGGTGCTTCAAGGGAAGGCCAATGCATCCACCTTCCATGCTAGGTGGTGATACTCCCAGTTACAGAATTTTTTTCAGCTGATGGTTGAGGTGTGAAGCAAAGTGATCTACCTCTGGAGTCCCCCATGCCTGAGTGATCTGTAAAAAGATGTTTCTGTGGAGCTGCCATTCATGGGGGTCCAGTAAGTTTCTGCGTAAGTGTCTGCCAGGGTGTAGTTGATCCCTGGTAGGTACTGGGCTGTCAGGTGTAGCCCCATGGAAGAGGCCATCAGCCATAGGCTCATGGCTAGCCTGCACAGAGGATAAGATTGGGTCCCTCCCTGTTTGTAGATGTACCACATTACAGTAGTGGAGTCTGTTTTGATAAGGAGAACCCCGGGCTTGAGATGGGGTTTGGAGGAAGTCAGAGCATTTTGTACTGCCGTCATTTCCTTCAGATTGATGTGTAAGGGAAGGTGCTGTACATTCCAAAGACCTTGGGTGCACCTGCCTTTTAGATGAGCGCCCCAAGCTGTGTCTGAGGTGTCGGTGGTAATGGTCTGCTCAGTTGGGCAAAGGGTCTTTAGAGGCTGAGAGTGCTGACACCACAGGTTCTTTAGGTACCACTGAAGTTTTCTCATGTGAAGCCTGGCCACAGGAATTAGGATACAAGATGCCATGTACCCCAAGGCTTGGAGGAACATCCTGGCAGTGAGGTAAGTTCTGGAAGCCAGCTGGGTGAAATAGAGAGGCAAGGAGCTCTGTTTTTCTGGGGGATAGGAAAGCCATTTGGGATGCTGTGTCCAGCAGTGCTCCCAAGAAAACGATCTTCCTGGAGCGTGTTTGTTTTGATTTCTGCTCGTTGATGGTGTACCCTAAGGAGTTTAGGAGGGTTTGTTAAATATGAGGTCCTTGAGGAGCTTTTCTTTGCAGTCTGTCTGAATGAGGCAGTTGCCCAGATATGGGTACATTTGTATATTTTTCTGCCTGCAGAAGGCTATGGCCTGGGCTAAGCATTTTATGAATACCCTGGGAGCAGTAGATAAGCCAAAGGGTAGCGCTGCAAGAGTTGTAAGCCTGCTCTTAAGCAAAGGAATTTCCTACAGGATTCCCTTATGGGGATGGGGGGGCAGGCATCTTTTAGATCTAGGGCTACTAAACTGGCATTTGTCAGCATAGGCAGCAGCTGCTTTAAGGTTAGCATTTTGAATTTGGGGACCACCAGGAAGGTGTTCAGAATAGATAGATCCAGGATGGGGTGCCAAGTGTCCTCTTTTCTGGGAACCAGGAAAAGTTGGAATAAAAGTCTTTGCCTGTTTGATCTCATGGGACAGGTTCTACTACCCCTTGGGATATGAGAGTTTGGACTCATTTAAATGCCTCTGCCCAGTGATTTGGAGGCAAGTCTGGGTACCCTCTTAGAATTGGGAGTTCATTGAAGGAGAATTTGTATCCCTGAAAAATTATCTTTAAGATCCATTGGTCCTTTGTTACAGAAAGCTCATTTTCTTTGCACAGGGAGAGCATTCCTCCTAGTCTTTGGTGAGCAAAAAAAAGGTGGGGGGGGGACAGGGTGTCATTGAGAATTGTTGCCATAGAGGGATGACTTAGAACTCCCTGCCTTTGGAGTGGAAGTGGTCCACTGTTTGGTTCTCTGCTGTCCCTGCGGGGCTTACCTTGCCCCTGTCTGCTAGGTACAGAAAAGGACCAGCATTTTGAGGAAAAATTCCTGCTGAACCTAGGAGGTTGTACCTGAAGGAAATCTTTTACTGTTTGCATATATTTTGCATGGTCTTCCATCTTTTTAAGCACCTCTTTTGCTTTTTCTCCAAACAAGCGGTCCTTATCCAAGGGTGCATCAAGTAATTTAGATTTGACATGATCAGGGAGAGGTTGTTCCTTCAACCATCCATCTCCTAATGACAGATCCTGACACTGCTGCCTGCTAGAGGCTTCTAGGACATCATATCCACAGTGTAATGAGTGTTTAGCCACTTGACAAGTAGAGTGCAGTGAATCTGCTAACTCTTTTGAATTGGCACAGTCAGGAAAGGTAGAAATTTTTTGTTTTAACAGTTCCAAAGTGAGTCATTGATATTTTAATATGTGGAACTGACAGTTGAGAGCTCTAACGGCTAAGGTTGCAGAGGTGTATACTATTTTACACCATCTGTCCAGAGCGCTGGAGTCCTTCTCAGGAGGAGTAGGATTCTTTGTAGAACTAGCCTTTGCTCCTTTTGGTCCCTGTGTAATGACCTCCGGATTTGCAGCAGGATTTCTGTACAGGTATTTGTGAGAATCTGGTACTCTAATACCGGTCAGGTTTTCTGGGAGCAGATGGGAGGGCATCAGGAGCTAAACTGGATTCCTGGAAGACATAATCAACCACTTGTAAGATAGGAGGGATAGCCAAGGATCTGTGCTGGGGCAGGTTTAGAAACTCTCTTAGTTTTTTCTTAGACTGAGGGAAGTCCTGGGCTTCCCAGTGGAAATGTTCCCTGAGGATGTGAAGGGTTTCCCCAAAGGGAATATCTTCTGGCGGGGAGGCAGAGGGAATGGATTTCTCTGCATCTGAATCCTCATAAGCAGTCAGAGGTTGTTGTTCCTCTTCAAATAATCAGCTTCCTCAGAATCCTGTTCTGTGAGTATATCAACAGAAAGGTCTCTTTTCCTTTTAGTCATTGTGGCCTGACTATCCCTGATAAGGGAGAAAATCCTCTGCCATTTTAAGCATTTGAGTTTGGGGAGGAGAAGCAAGAGTAACATGGTGGCTAGAGGTAGTTTCCTGGGAATGGCCTTGCCTCTAGGCCTAAGTGAATCAATCCATCAGTCTGAAAGGAACGGTAGTAGGAAGAGAAGACATCATTTTTTGTCTGGAATCAGTAGTGCGAAAGGCTTTCCCGGAAGCCGGTGCCTGCTTTGAGGCTCCAGACCAACTGAGGAAGAGACAACCAAAGGCTCGGAAGATGAAGATTACTGTGGCAGGGTCTTAGTAGAGGCCAGCGAAGGTATCGCATTGGGCATCAGGGGCTGCAAAAGTGCCTCACTGAATTCCAGGGAACTGACTACCTGCTTAGCGGTAGCATCATTGGAAGGCTTGGCCTTGTGTGGTCTGTCTCTATCTTTATCCTTGCGTTTCTTCAGAATGCATATGGAAGGTTGGCTGACAGACGCCATTTCGGAATGCGAGGATGGAAGATGAAAATCCCTGGCTACAATAAGAGCTCTACGATGAATGGTTATTGCATTAAAGAGGGCACAGAACCGGCAAGGGGGAATGTCGTGATCTGGGCCTAAACAAGTGATGCAGTAGGAGTGGAAGTCTCAGTGTGGTATTTGCTTTCCACAGGCTAGACCACTTTTTCAGACATCGGTTAGTGCAAGAAAAAAAAAAAGGATCTCCAATGGGATACTTAGCTTTAGACGTTTTCAGCTGTAAATCAAAACTCTGTTAGTGACCGACTGGCACACTTGCGAACTGCTTCTACTACAGGCTCCACGGCAAGAAAGACTGATGTAATGGCATCGGTTGCTCTCTTTTATGGCACTGATGACCTGACATCATGCTATATGCAACAGCAGCCAATGCAAAAAAACACTGACTCTGGTATTCAGGCCGGCAGAGGGCTACCACAGCAAGGATAACCCACAGGTGATGACTGCAACAGTGAAACATGAAAAACATCCATCTTTCTGTGGATTATCTTTTGAACTTGCACCATAATTCTTTAAAGCTTCTCTGGAGGAAGAGATGCTATAGTTGTCTCCATATTTAGTACAGCCCCTATAAATTCCAAATTTTGCACTGGTGTCAAATGGAATTTCTCGAGATTTACCGTAATCCCCAAATGAGCACTGATGTTGTGTGTGTAATCTTTGGCTACTATTAACTGATGCCTGGTCGAAGCAGTTATGAGCCAGTCATCCAAGTACGGAAACACCCAGAATCCTTGCAGTCTCAAGTGAGCGGCTACTACTGCCATGCATTTGAACACCCTGGGGGCTGTGGTGAGACCAATGAGCAATACTCTGAATTGGTAAGGACTGGCTCCCACATGGAAGAAGAGTAATTTCCTGGAGCATGTGTCCATTTTAATGTGGTAATACGCATCCTGGAGATCTACTGAGTGCATCCACTTGCCTTTCTTCAGAAAGGGAAGAACTGACTGCACTGTGACCATCTGGAACTTTGTTTGCAGAACTGATTTGCTCAGCATGCTGAGATCCAAAATCAGTCTCCAGTCCCCTATCTTTTTTGGCACTAAAAAGAATCTTGGGTAGCTTTGGATCCTTTCTGGTCTGGCAGGGCTTCTTGGATGACTTTTGTCCAGCGTTTTTTTGAATTTCTTGCACTACCGAGTCCGTCTGATTGGGTGGAACATCAGAGATTTTCTTGTGTATAGGGAGCAGGATGAGAAAAGGGAATGATATAGCCTCTGGATGCAATCTGTTGTACCCAGGAATCTGTTGTTAAATTTAGCCAGGTGTTTAGATGCAAGGACAATTTTCCCCCAACTGCCTCCAGAGGAAGACAATAGGGCCTCGATTCAGGAGTGCTGGAAAGGCTTCCCTGGAAAGGAATCCCTAAAGCCCTGGTTTTGGGAACCACCTCTGCCACGAGGGTGATACCTTCCATTTTGATTCCCTCATCTACCCCTGGAGAAATTCTCTCCACATCTGACTTGGATAGGCCCTTGGGATTTTTGGAACCACATTTTCCTACCACTTCTCTGGTTCCTAGAAAAGGACCTTTGGTGGGTGGAGAAAAGTATGCTCACAGCAAAAAGGGGCTTACCATCTCTCTCACACATGGACAAAGTATTTTTCACTTTAGGGCCAAACAAGGAAGTCCCATCAAAGGGAGCATTGATGAAAGACTACTTGAATGGTTTGGCCAAGTCACACAAGCACATCCAAGCATGTCACCTTATGGCTATGCCTGTACCTGCTGCTCTGGAAGTCCCTTTGGCTGTATGTGCAATTAGCCTCATGGACAAATTAGAGACAGACTCCAGGGTGGCTAGCTGGGAAGCCACTTTCTTGTGGACTCCCTCAGCTACTGCTCCCGCCAGGGTATTTGACAATTCCTTAATCAGATCCCGTTGAAGTCTTGTGAAGTGACCTTATAGTGAAGGTCGATGAAGTGTAGGCCGCTTCCCAAATCTTTCCATAGCCAGAGACTACCTGTTGGGCAGATGTACAGATGAACTCTCCTCAGCAAGTTCCTTTTTAGAGTCGGCCACTAGGACCATGGCATCCCCTTGGCCCAGAACTGTTTATCCTCAGGGGCAGACACTATTCTCTTACGTCTCTTGAGGATGGGTTAAATGGTGTATGGAGTCTTCCATGCCCACTGTGAAATCAACTGAATGTGTTCATCAGTGGGTGGGGTCACCCAAGATGTAGATGGGTGGGTGCCAAAAGCCAGCAGGTAAACAGATTCCTCCGAGGAAGTGTTCTGGGACTTCCTGCCACCCCTTTGTTTTAAGATTTCTAGGAAGGTCTCCAAAGGAGACATCTTCAAGTGATGACTGTGGGCACCCTTAACCCTCATCAAAATCTGTGTTCTTTGTGACAGACTCCTAGGGGGACATTGAAGTGCTTCCCGTTGCACTTCTTTTTCTGAGGTACCTCCTCAGGGGGATAATCTGGTGAGGTGGCAGAAGATAACAGAATCTGAGTCTGAGAAACTGTAGACTTCAATACCCACTGTATCAGCGGAGAGGCAGGAGGAATAATAGAGCTACAGGGGGGTACCTGTTCCAAGGGGAAAGGCACCGACTGAATCACTAAGTGAGAGGGCCCTTTCCATTGCCTCGAAAGCCAGCCCCCGTGTAGAGGGAAGGGAGTCCAGAACCAAGAGAGAGTGCCTCAGGATCAGAGTCACTCCCTGCTCTGAAAAGCTGACTCCTGAGAGAAGCCAGAGCCAAACTAACTCAAGCCAAAGCACTGAGGTGCAGGGATGGCTTACAAAAACCTAAAGTTGAATCCTGCCCCCCCCTGGAACAGATAGGGCAACTACAGCTCCAAGACGTCTCTAGTGCCGAAGCCACAGAAGAGCTCATGGGAATTACCAGTTCCAAAGATGTGAGGACCTCAAGAACCAGCACAATCAATGCCAGGACATCCAGAACAGATGACTCTAAGGCCTTGAAGGAGGTTAGAGGAGGAGTAGTTAGAGTAAAAGAAGGTTCCGTTCCATGACCTGAAGGGGTGGGAACTGAAAGGAAGTCTAAAAGTCCTCTAGCCTTCAAAATTTTATTCACCAGCCTCTCCACGTCGAGTTCAGAATTACTTTTGGTGGAGCAGATAGATGAAGTTGAAGGAGACTTAGGCCTCTGCAGAAAAACTTCTGGAAGCTCTCCAGCAAAAGGGTCAATTGAAGGTTAATAAGTTATTCTTGGAAAAATGTGCTTTGGCATGGTAGGTGAAGTAGCAATTTTTTCCTACACCGACACGTTCACTGTCGAAGGACTTGAGACAGCAATCAGTGCTGAAGTAGTTGTCGACACTGGTGGTTTAGAGTCAGAGGCATCTGGTTTCGAAGATAATTTCAGAACCATAGGTTTCAAATTCTTTGGTTTCAGAACTGAGGGAGAGGTCAGAACTGAAAGACTCCTTTTTCCATTTGTCCACTGAAGATAAGGATGAAGTGGAGGAAACATCAGTTTTTGCTTCGTCCGTAGTAGACTTCACTGAAGGCCAAGGGAATCAAACCTTTCAAAATAAGTTTGTTCTGTCTTTCAACAAGGGCTCAATGACTGAACCCATGACATATGTTACAGTCTTCTTGCAAATGTACTAGACCCAAGCAATATACACAAAGAGAATGGAAGACAGATGATGGAATTTTGTTGCCACACTTCTGGCATTTCTTAAAGCCAAAAGGGGCCGTACCCTTCTCAGCCATGTCAACAAGAAAAAAAATACGTCTGGAAGACAGCTGCTCACACTTACACAGAAACAGAACGATACTAGGATAATGTAAAAGCAAGTTTTTATTTTTTTGTTAATGGAAAAAAGTCAAGTAGGAAAAACTATCAATGATGACAGTTGTAGTAGTACACCAATGTGTACGGGGAAGGGATATCAACTTAAGAAGGAAAGATAAAGAGAGAAAGGGAGGGAGAGGAAACTAACAATGATAGTTAAAGAAAATACACTAGTGTGTAAGAATATCAACAATGACATTTTAAAAGTTACACTACGTGTAAGAAAACTTATTAAAGGATAGGGTGATTAAGAAGAGAGAAATAGAGAAAAATCTCTGAGAAATAAAGGAAAGAATTTACCTAAACCCACTGAAACTCGAGAGCACTGGCAAAACGCGACCATTTCGGAGAAGCAGCAAACAAGAGCAGCGGTAATTGTGTAAGAGTGATTGGGGATAATGGTGAAGTTCAAGAGTTTTTGGCTGGCACAAGCTGTAGTTGGTTCTGATATCAGAACTGAACCCATCTGTCAAGCATAAAATGAAGATTGACAACATCAGATGCTCACCTTTCAAAGAAATTGCCAATAAGCTCCCTGATCCACTCCACGTTTTTTAGGAGCTCATCCTGATACTTCAAAATGAGGGTTTGATATTTCAGATCCTCAAGGGTCAGACTTGTTGTCAGATATAACTTTCTCAGATCAGTCCAAAAGTCTACAACAGTTACCTCTGGGAAGTGTTCTGCAGAATGGAACCGACTTATACCTATTGGCAGCATCCACAGACACCACTGCTGGAGATATTACTGTGTTTTTGTAGATATTTGAAGAGAACCTAGACTCTGTAAAAGTAGTCTGTCTTCTTGGCAGCAGGGTTGGGGTTTAGTGTCACATTGTAGGGGTGCTGCAAGATGAGCACCTTCCAATATTCTAACACTGGATGGAATACAAATGTCTTGGGGGCATCCAGATCCAGAAGGTCTAAGTATGGACATCAGAGACCTCCCTAGCACCCCTATTGGGCTATTCCTTTATAAGATATAAAGGTGAATCCAGATGAGAAGTCCTCTGCATTGAACCAAAACAGGGTATCCACATCAGCACTGTTATATCCTAAAGGGGAGCCACAATCTGTATATGCCAGGTCTTCTTCTGAATCAGAAAAATTTAACTCCAAAATCCCTAGCAGGTAAAGTTGCTCCTTCCTCTTTTGAAGGTGGAGATACCATACACTAGCATTTAGTCAGGTCTAGCCTACAGACTCTCCATTCAGGAAATGTAGCTCTGGGGCAGCTTAAATTAGTCTTTGGAGGGACAAAGGATTTGCATGTGGCCTATCAGATGGTAGAAAGGGGCTCTGAATGGCAGAAATCTGCAATTTGATATCTGGATCCTTGAATTAGAGTTAACAACATCAGATACCATGATATGTGGGCAGAGATTCCAGCACCCCACCTTATGATAGTGGACATCCTTGTGCACCTACTACTGGACCACAAACCTCGCCACGATAACTACAAAATGAATCAGGTATCTGGGATGCAGTGCCCCATCTGACTGCAAAAGCAGTCTCTTCCAAATGAGAAGACATGCTAGGAGCTGAAAGTATGGAAGCCTCCCAAGGATCATTACCAAGGGCCTTTGTACCAGCAGGCACCAAAGCCTAAGGCTGAGAAAGTACATCACCGGTATGAAATATTTGGTCATTAAGTGGACCCATTGAGATGAAAAGTCCTGATGGAGAGATGGGGGTCCTGATGGAGAGATGGGGGTCTTGATGGAGAGATGGGGGTCTTGATGGAGAGATGAAAAGTCAGCAAGCAAAGGAGAGTAGTAGTGCTGAAATTGAATTCATCCTCAAGTCTTGGTGAGTACCTTCGCGAGGTGGACCCTGTTTTTTCACAAAATCTCATCAAGGCGACACTGATATATAGACTGTATTTATATAGCATATTTCATGGACGAAGTAAATCAAAAATAAAAAAAGATTGCTGGGTGCACAGGACCCAGGATAAAAAAGTGCCCAATCCTGGTAGGCGCACTGGTGCCAGGACTGGAAAAAATGACAGTGCAGAATCCTCAAAATATGTAAACATTCCTACAAAAACAACAAAAATTGATTGGCCAAAGAAGAGCCATAAAGATGATAGAGTGGACTATTGAGGATAAGAAAGAAATTATGTACTGTTACCATTATGTAAAAAGCCCAGAATTTCCAGACACAAGCTAGACAAAATGATTGAGAGAGAAATTAAAGGAAAGAAAAATACTTCAGCAGGAAAAACTGTCAGAAGCGTCAAATAATTTGCGTTCGTTAATACAACAGATTAAGCTTCTGAGGAAATGAGAAAATATAAACAACAAAACCTAGAGATATTTGAAAAATATAAAAAAGAAATATGGAAATGGGAAAGAAAGATTTGATATGGTGCAATATGTATGCAAAGGAGAAAGCCAAGTTAACTAATATAGAGAAGGCAGTCTCAAAGATAATTCTAAGAGAAATACAGGCAAAGGCATCCAGATATGGAAAATTTCACAATAAAAATATTAATAGCACAAAGATGTAATGTAAAAAAGATGATTAGTAAAGCAGAAGTTAAAGAAAGAGAATTTGAAATTATGGAGTGCTTGTGAAGTGAAGGACTGAATGTAGAAGGTCTAAAACAGACTATATTTACAGCATGATGGAGTGAGTCCCCAGAATAAGGAAAAGCAAGAAGTTCAAGAAACATGTGAAGAAGAAATATGGATGGGGAAAGGAAAAGAGATTTAATATGGTGTAATATTTATGCAAATACAAAAAAATAAGAAGACTAAGCGGAAAAGTAGAAAAAGAGATTAGTAATGGAGAAGTCAAAGAAATAGAAGCTGAGGTAATGGAACAGCTGCAAAGAGAAGGATTCAGTGTAGAAAATCAAACGCAGAAAGCACCACAACAGGATAGAGCAATGGATATCCGAATTACGGAGAACAGGAAGCAAACTGGTCAGGTGCCATATCGAGATGTTTTGGAGCCTTCCACAGGAAACCAGTATAAATGTTCATTTGAAGCTAGACAGCAAGGAAAGGAACAGGAAACGGTGGAAACTCTGATGCAGTCAATGTTGAGGAGTGATAGGCCAGTGAGTTCCCATATGACAGAACAACAGATGACGGGATGAAATTGAAGAGAATGTGCCACAGGAAGATGCTATTGAACTTTCCATAGAATTCCCGCAGGAAACGGAAAACAAGGGATGTGCCCTCAGTATGGAACAAAATGAGTTAAGAGAAGAGTTGCTTGATTTAACAAACAAAGACAGATATCTCAAGATCAGTGAGAGAAATAGACTGCAGAAGGTTAATAAAACCCCAAAAGTTAGAAGTTTGATAAAACAAATGAACACAGTAATTAGGACTGTCCATAGAGATCCATGCAATATAACAGAATTGAACAGAATATATTACTGTGCTGCTAAATTAATAACTGATAAAATTCTACCACAGGAACATAGGGTAGTGAGGGAAAAGAGGGGGCGAAAGTGAATACCATCATGGAAATATCGAACAGAGAAAACTATAAAGCAGCTAAGTTGAAGTGTCATTGTTAGAAGATTATAGAAGAGGGAATAGATCAACAAAAATATTAAGAAAGATAGATGTGATAAAAGCAATGTGCAGTATTAGAACAGACCAGGATCTATTATGCACTATTGGAGATAAAACTAAAAATTTCAAAACAGGCGGAAAGACTTAGAAGATACAAAGATAAATATAAGGGAAAAGCACAAAATAAGCAATTTATTGATGACCCAAAAAAGTTTTATAGAGAATTGGGAAGGTAAAAAGGAATTGAAAGACTGCCAAAAAAGAGGAAGTAGATATATTTTGGAGAAGTATCTATGAAGATCCTGTGGAACACAACAAATATGCTAAATGGATAGAAGAAGTAAAAGAAAGAATAAGAAGTTTAAAGGTACAGGATATGAAATGGGATGAAATAACAGCCAGAAGGATTGAAATAAAGTTGAGAAAAGTCTCTAACTGGAAAACCCCAGGCCCAGATGCAGTACCTAACTTTTGGCTTAAAGTGTTGACTTCTTTGCCCAAGGATCTAGCCATGAGTAAGAACTATTTATATGCACACCCCAAAAAGACACCCCACTGGTTAACAACAGGAAAAACAATGCTCTTACTTAAGAGTGAACCTGCAAGCTACCCTAAAAATTATAGGCCAATAACTTGTCTTCCGATGACATATAAACTATACACGGGAACTGACGCCGTCAGAGTTTATAGTCATTTAGAAGAAAACTCAATTATGGCAGTAGAACAAAAGGGCAATAAAAGAAGGTCATATGGAACAAAGGATCGTTTGTTGTTAAAGTTACAGTGGAGAACTGTAAGAAAGGGAAGAATCTAAGTATAGCATGGATTGACTGCAAAAAAGCATTTGATAGTCTCCCACATTCATGGATAGAAGAGTGCTTAAAAATGTATAAGATACACCCTGCACTGATTGACTACACATTACAGTAACTATGAAACAGTGGCAGTCCACTTTGCAATTAAGCCATAATAAAGAACTGATTATTATCCCAGGGATAAAAATCCAAAGGGGGATATTTCAGGGTGAGACTCTGTCACCATTGCTATTCTGCCTTGCCATTAATCCATTAAGCTGTTTACTTAACAGCCTAGGCCATGGCTACAAAAACAACAAAGTCTAATTACTTATCTTCTCTTTGTCGATGATTTAAAACTGCATAGCTCATTGGATGAGGAAATGAAAGCACAGCTGCAGGTTGTCAAAACTTTTCAGATGATATTGAAATGTCATTTGGTCTTGATAAATGTGCAAAAGCAACCTTTAAAAAAGGAAAACTGCAGCACCAGGAAAACATCAGTTGGGGACAAGAATGTGAAATAAAAGAACTTCAGCAAGAGGGAGTGTATAAATACTTGGGAATTGATGAAGGATCAGCAATAAAATACGAACAAATGCGAATAAAACTCAGTAAGGAGTACTTTAGCAGACTTAAATTAATCTTGAAAACAGCACTGACATCTAGGAACAAGATCCAAGCCATAAATCAATTTGCTCTTCCTGTCCTAACTTATAGTTTTGGAGTGACTGATTGGACCCAAAAAGTGTTGGATATATGAGATATTAAAACAAGAAGGATGTTTCATGCTCACCAAATAATTTATAAACATCAGTGTATACCAAGATTATATATTCCCCATTTCGAAGGAGGGATGGGCTTCCTTGAAACTGATTACATGTATACATCTGCAATCGAGGGACTCCACACATATCTGCTGACCTCACAGGATCCAAATGTAGTGAAAGTTTTGAAACATGAGGAGAATAAATCTAAGATGACATCTCTGCTTAATTTAGCAGAAGCATATTCACGTCAAGCAGGAATGGAAACTAAACCAGAAGTAGATAAAAAACAGGCAGCAACTGAATATGCTAAAAAAACAAAAGAAAGAATATAAGGTGAAGGACCAGATAAGAAGGCAAGAAATGTGGAAAAAACATATAGTTGCAAGTATAGAAAACTTCTGGAAAAGCCTCATGTTGATCAAGAACAAACGTAGGAATGGTTAAGGAGAGGTGAATTCACATCAAGAAATGAAAGGTTAATATTGGCAGCCCAAGACAGTGGGCTACGTACATGCTGTTTTACAAAGTCCATTGAACATATGGGGGAAACGGACATATGTAGGTTTTGTAAAACCGAACTGGAAACAGTCACACACCTAGTGGCAGAGGGACTGCATACTGAAAGGCATAATAATGTGGTGAGACTGTTACACTGGAGATTGTGCAAACATTATGGTATCAAAGTGGATGAAAAACACTGGAAACATGAGCCACAAAGAATCATAGAAAATGATGAAGTTTATATCACATGGGATCAGCCAATACCAGCAGTTCAGAAGATAGATGCTAGAAAACTGGATATAGTGGTCCAAGAAAAAAAGACAAAAGTAGCACTGATCATTGAAATCGCCACACCTTGTGACTACAGTGTCTTGCATACAGACAGACACAAAGTCATAAAATACCTGGATCTGCAGGCAGAAACGAGAGCCATGTGGAAGAAAGATACCCAGACAGTTCCAATAGTAGTAGGAGCAACTGGTCTTATAAAAAGATTTACAATCGTATTTAGATATGTTACTAATTCATGTATTGCAGGAGTAGTCATTACTGGGTACATTGCAGGTGCTGCGAAGAGCACTTTTAGCCAACATCAAAGAGTGAAACAATACTAATTTCAAGAACTTTAATCACACTTTGACTTAGAAATCGGGTCCATTCCCGTCAAGAATCCCAAAAGACCTGGAGAAATTAAAAATGAAAAGTAAAGTCCATGGTCTTCCTGCTTTCCTTCATGCACAACTACTTCTACAAAAAAGTTTCTTCGTTTTCAGTGGGACATCCAAAATGGATGACTGCTACAAGCTGCTAGACATGGCAGATAGCCAAGATACAGTCTTCAGCCTTTCTTGTCTACAAAGGTCTAGAGAGCTTTCTCCTTCTGCTATAGGTTTTTTTTATTAAAACTTAGCAAAGATGCTAAAGTGATGGCACTGTCAGAAGGTCCCAGACACATGATGGTATGAAAGTCGCTTTGGGGGATTCTTCCTTCACATGTATGCTTACTGACAACTTTGCAGTCGCTTTGGGGGATTCTTCCTTCACATGTATGCTTACGGACAACTTTGTGGGGTAAACAAGCTAAAAAGAGCTACACCTAACCCTAACCCTCAACAGTAACAACTATGCGGCAATAGAAAATATCTTCAAAAAAGATAGACTGAGATCTTGAAAAGAGTATTTACCTGCCAGTCCTGGGGTAGGAAGGTTTGGAGTATGATGTGGCAAACCTGCACTTGGAAGAATGTTAAGCATGCATGGGAAGGTAGGGATATTGGGAGCAGTCCCTGACATGTAGGATGGGATGGTAGGGATATTGGGAGCAGTCCCTGACATGTAGGATGGGATGGTAGGGATACTGGGAGCAGTCCCTGACATGTAGGATGGGACGGTAGGGATATTGGGAGCAATCCCTGACATGTAGGATGGGATGGTAGGGATACTGGGAGCAGTCCCGGACATGTAGGATGGGATGGTAGGGATACTGGGAGCAGTCCCCGACATGTAGGATGAGATGGTAAGGATACTGGGAGCAGTCCCTGACATGTAGGATGCCATTGCTGGCAAACAGCCTGTACTCTGGCTTTTTTTATGAGCATTCCAACATACTCTCTACCAATAACAATAAGTGCATGTATCACACATCTCCACCTGCTGCATATACTTGAGGGTAATATACCTGCCTTTAGTGTGCTGGCAACAACAATGATTGGGGAAGGGGGGAAGGGAAGGTTTCTACATGAATTAGAATTCTCCACAATTCATTTTTATGATTGACATGTATGGAATGAGCAGATTGTTCTTGAAGAAAGGAGTCAACAAATTCCAGAACATATCTTTTATTTTGATCTATAGGGTGTAAATACAGTTACAGTACCAGTTCTGGTCCTAACTAGTTTGACTTTTGAAGAAGGGGAATTGCGTAACAAAACTAAACAGTTCCAGGATATGAAGAATTCAGAAAAGTTCCAAAAAAGAAAAGGTAGGAAGGCACACACACACACACACACACACACACACACACACACACACACACACACACACACACACAAATGTGTAATATTTCATACTGGACATTTCTGTCAAAGAAAAGACAACTTAAGTTTAAAACAGAACTGACCCACAGAAAAGTAAAACAATCTACACTGAACTTTTCAAAAATATATTATGGAATATACGTGGAAAAACACGTGACAAAAATAATTCCAGTGATGTAGAAAGAAGGTGGAAGCCAAAGCAAGGCAAAAATTAATATTAGCAAGTTCAGCACTAACCTAATGTACTAAATGAAGCCACAAATCACTGTACTCCATTAAAGATCTTCCATTAAGTACTGACCTTTTGCACTTGTGTCTCTGTAGCTCAGTACTTTAAAAACTGTGTGCTCTGAGGTAAGTAAATACTAAGATACCTACAGCTAGTTCTGAATGCTGTGATTCAGTTCCTAAAGTTCCTTTACTTTAGAGATAAATTTTGCCTCGATACCGTCACTAGAGTGGCACATTGTGCTTCACCTATACAATCACCAGCTGCCCCTAATGCAGACATTCCCTGAGATGAAATTAAAACCAGCAGGAAATAGCCACATCATTGAATTAATAAATTTGTCAAAGGTTGCACCTTGCATGTTGCCATACTCCTTGAAACCAAATCCTTTCTATTGAAGATGTCCTCCATAGGTTCATAGGTTCATACTAGGCTATCTGCCCTAGGGCATTTACAAGTCTAGCCAGTGTGTGTTTGGCTTTCGCCACCCTTTGAATTGAGTTTACTGTGCCCTTTTTAAGGTTTATTTACTGTGCCTCTGTCTAGTAGTGACACAGAAGTAATCCCCGGGGTAAACCTACGATCTCCCATCCACTCGTCAAGATTCCTCTTGAAGAGAGTCAGTGAAGGGCTCTGCCTAACATGTACTGGGATTCTATTCCAGAGCGAAGGGAGCCTCTGGGTTATGAATCTGTCCCTCCAGCATGTCCTATTTATTTCTGTTCTGAGGTTCAAGTCCCTCGAGCGTGTAGCTCTAAGGGATTTGGATTTTCTGAGGTGGAGCATGTCCATTAATTCCGGGTTGGACATAGCTTTATGCGTCAGGCATAGATCGCCTCTAAGTAGGCAGTATGCAACTGAGTAGAGCTGGAGTTTCTTTAACTGAGCAGCGTATGGCATCTGTTTGAGTCCCTTGATCCTCTTTGTGAGGTACTTTTGGGGTCTTTCTAGTTACTGCAGGTGTCGGGTAAGGTACATCCCAAATGGGGCATTGTATTCTATTATGGGCCTGATGAGGGATGAATAAAGGGGCATGATGACCTCTCTTGATCTAGATGTGAATCCTTTCATGATAAGGTGGGCTATATAGAAGGTCTTTCTAACCACTTTGGCAATGTGGTTGTCGAAGGAGAGATTACTATTGACTTGGGTCCCCAGGTCCCTAATTACTTCCTCCGTACTTAATGGGATACCACCTATGTGGTAATTTGTGGGAACTTTGTTTTTGCCAAAGGGTATGACTATACACTTTTTGGCGTTTAGCTTTAGGCCATGGCTCTGGCACCAGTTATCCGTCTCTGTGAGACCCTTTTGAAGGATGCTCATGTAACCTGGAGAGTCAATTATGGCGCCCAGTTTGCAGTCATCTGCGAACTTGGTCAGCCACAGTCCTCCCGTGTTAGCCTGCACCTCAGAAAAATATATACCAAACAAGAGAGGTCCCAGGACTGAGCCTTCTGGGACGCCCCTTGTACCTGGTTTCGAGTCTGACATGGCTCCAGCAATTCTGACTCTGTGGGTTCTGTCTTTGGCCAGTTTGCAACCCATCTAGTGACATAGGGGTTTATATTTAAGCTGGATAGCTTATCTATGATGCCCGTGTGGGGTATTGTGTAGAATGCTTTTGCGAGATCCAGGTAGGCTGTGTGGACTACCTTCCCTTCATCTATGGCCTTGGTGACTGTTTCGAATAAGTCAACCAGGTTCAAGAGACAGGATCTGCCCTTAACAAAGCCGAATTGGGTGGGATCTAGTGTCTGTAGGTCCCCAATGTCTTAGTTTATGAGTTACATGATGATCCTCTCCATAGCTTTGCAGACTAGGCTAGTCAGGTTTATGGGGCGATAGTTTCCGGGGTCCGTAGAGGCACCACCTTTGTGGAGTGGGACCACTGTTGCTGTATGCCATTCTTTGGGCACTTATCCTGTAATAAGGCTGAGATTGTACAGCAGCTTTACATGAGGATTTAGTTCTTCTTGGAGTTCAACCCGGGACACCATCTGGTCCCATTGATGCTGTGTTTTTTGCTTTGAAGAGGGCAGCTTTCACCTGAGCATCTGAGATGTTAGGGAGGCAGCACTCTGCTGGCATAGATATTTGCTCTTTTGGGGGATTTGCACTAAACCTGTCTGCCAGGATGTTGGCAATGTCCGTAGGTTCAGTGTATTTTTTGTCATTTTAGATCAACTCTGAGCATATCTGGGAGTTGCATCCCAGGTTCCTAACATAACTGAAGAAGGCCTTGTGATTATCCTTAGTTTCCTGTGCAATTTTTCTCTCGAAGCTGGCCTTGGAGGATTTTATGAGGGATTGTAGTTTTTTGCTAGTACTGATCAGAGATGCCTTCCCTTTTAGGGATTTTGCTCTA
This sequence comes from Protopterus annectens, assembly GCF_019279795.1. Lineage (NCBI taxonomy): Eukaryota > Metazoa > Chordata > Ceratodontiformes > Protopteridae > Protopterus > Protopterus annectens. Next base: position 272,319,281 of record NC_056748.1, read on the forward strand.
TCATGTAGTAGCTTCCTCCTTCTGTTGTACAGCTTATTTATGGCTGGGGTCCACCAGACTGGACGCCTGCCTTTGGAAGATTGGGTCTTAGTTTTGTTTGGGATACCAGGTTCCATGCATTCCTGGAGGTGTCCATAGAATGCATTTATATAGGATTCTGCAGTTTGGGCCATAGTTTCCACTTACCCGGGGGCCTTGAAGGATTCCACCTCAGTTTTGAGAAGTGTGAAGATCGCTTTTGAGAAGTTTTTCACTGTGGTTTTCTGGGCTGGGGGTGGGGTCGGGATGTGGATATCCAGTGAGATTAATTTATGGTCCGATCTTACCAATGAGGGGTATACCTCTGGTATGGAGCATAGAGTTCCCATGTTGGTGATGATTAGGTCAAGTATGTTTTCCCCTCTTGTGGGAGTGGTGACTAGTTGTTCCACAGCATTTGAGTTTATAAATTCTAGGAAACTTTGGGCTAGGGTGTTGGGGCTAGAGTAATGCTCCCAGTATATGTTTGGGTAGTTGAAGTCACCCAATATAATGGTGTTTGGAGAGATCTTCATATTCTCCAGTGTTCTCAGGAAAGCCGTGTGGGATTCCTGATTTTGAGAGGGTGGTCTGTAACATGCTACAAACTGAAAAGCAGTTTTGCCTACTGTTAGTTGCACATGGATGGTCTCAGATGCTTCGTGCAGCGCCACTAACCTGGGTGTGTGGGTATCTTTGATGAATATGGATACTCCCCCCTCCTTTTGTGGATCGGTCTGAGTTTTGGGGCCGAAAAGCATGATATGAGGTATAATCTTGTAGTGCTGGTGTGCTCTCTGGAGCCTTGAACCAGGTTTCTGTCACTGCACAGATATCGATGTTCTCCATACTGAGGAGGGCTTCGAGTGCATGCATCTTGAGGTTTAGACTTCTGGCATTTAGCAGCATTACCCTTAGTTTCTTATTCATTGTGTTGTCTATGGAGGTGGGTTTGTCTTTTGAGCCTTGCCTAAAAAGGCACTATGGGGGTGGCAAGAGCCTTTGCCAATATCCGAAAGCCCAGGGCCGACAGGTGCAAGCCGTCCCTAGTGAAGCAACATGGCTTGTTGAGCATGTCATCCCAGGCTGACAGACACTGGATCCCCTTTGAATGACACCAAAATTTTAGCCAATTGTTAAAATCGATCATTTTGTCTTTATACTGTGGCATCATTCTAGGTGAGGGTAAGATGCTGCTCAAAGTCAGGGTCATACCGGCCTGGGCTACATGATCAGAGAGCTCCTCTATGTCTCTTTTCATGTAGTCGAGGGAGGTACGTCTCAGATCATTCACACCACCATGGACAATGACCGAGTCATATTTGTACTTGCTTTGGAGTGACCTGAGTGCTTGTGTTATGTGGCGGATCCTAGAGCCCGACAGGCAGCTCACTGTGACCTTCTCTTTGTTCAGCCTGGTGAGCGGGACGTCAGTGTGTCTGACTACAGAATCACCTATTACGAGTGTATCAGGTGTGCTATTTAGCCTTAAGGGCTGTGACTGTTTGGCACACTGACTTTGTGAGCTATGTGTTGCACGTTTTTTGTTTTGGAGTAGTTTTTGCTTGGATGTCTGCTTTGGAGGTCTCTGTTGCTTAGGCAGATTTTTATTTAGAGCCTCCGAGTATGTTTTTGCATGTTTATGTGTTTGATTTGCTGTTGTGATAGGACTATGTGAGACTGGATTTGTGATGTGTGAGGTTGCCTTCTCCTCCTGACTGGTTGTACCAGTTCTGAGTTGAGAGAGCTCAGCCTCTAGTTTGGCTATATGGTTGCATCTCTCACATATATTTGAGCTTGTTGGGAGGAGGAGAGGGTTGTCCGTGTACATGAGACAGTTGTAACATTGCCTAAAGAGTCCCAGATTCACCAGCTGGACTGGAGATGAAACCATTAACTAACTTTTGGACATGCTAGAATAGTATAGGGAACTCCTTTATCACTGAATGAAAAAGGACCAATAGGGGACAAGGTACTTGAAGGGAGTATATGAGGATGTAGTGCTTTTAGTTTATTAGTGCTGAGTTGTAAGATTGCTTATATGGGCAAGTGCAGGGCCTTAGATTGAGAATAGGGTGTTTAATTTGAGAGATAGAGCAGTTCTAAGGAAAAAAGTGAAGAGTAGACTTTGTGGAGCCAGGAATAGTCTAAACCCGATTAAGTGGCGCTGCCCGATGCTGCACTATGCGCACAATCGCGCAAAGCCTCGCTAAAGCGGGTTTTTATGCAGGGAACTTTAAAGAGCCAGAAATTGGCCCAAAACGGCCAATAAACTACAAGATTCTTGTGCTGAAGTCACTCCTGCAGGGACAGATAGGCTGCTCAAGGCTCCCCACTTCCACTGGTGAGCAAAGAAACTTCCTTCTATCCAAGTAAGGAAATGGGCAACACAGGAACTATTCAAAAGTCCAGAATACAGCAATGCCTGTATAAGGGACTATTCTAGGTTAGGAAGGCTGGAAACAAGGATTTTCTTTGTTTTTTTTCTTTTTTTCAGGAAAACAGCAGGAAAAGTACAGTAAATTCAATACACAGGCTAGCGCACTTGAGTGGGCAGCCTCAACAGTTAAAATTCAAACAAACAAACTTTTAAAAGTGCAGGTATGAGAAAAAAACACAGAAAACAGGCTTAAAACAGGTAAATCAACAGTTTAAACTCGCTTTTCGGTGAGGAAATGCGGTCGCATAGGTAATAACAGTAAGATATACTTCAATCTTGAAAGCAGTCACTCTTTTCATTTCTCTGCTGCTAGCACTACTCTGCAAGACCACGAGGAGCTGTTGCTGAGTAGGGATAGGTGAAAAACCGCGCCAATGCGGGTTTTTATGCAGGGAACTTTAAAGAGCTAGAAATTGGCCCAACATGGCCAATAAATTACAAGATTTTTGTGCTGAGGTCACTCCTCCAGGGACAGATAGGCTGCTCAAGGCTCCCCACTCCCACTGGTGAGCAAAGAAACTTCCTTCTATCCAAGTAAGGAAATGGGCAACACAGGAACTATTCAAAAGTCCAGAATACAGCAATGCCTGTATAAGGGACTATTCTAGGTTAGGAAGGCGGGAAACAAGGATTTTTTTTTGTTTTTTTCTTTTTTTCAGGAAAACAGCAGGAAAAGTACAGTAAATTCAATACACAGGCTAGCACACTTGAGTGGGCAGCCTCAACAGTTAAAATTCAAACAAACAAACTTTTAAAAGTGCAGGTATGAGAAAAAATACAGAAAACAGGCTTAAAACAGTTTCCAAGATGGACATTAAAATCCTCCAAGAAGTGGGCACATTGATGATCTTGTCTAAGTGAGTGGTATTTAATGTAGTACACCTGTAGAAGGATCCATCCGTCATTTGCAATGTGTGAGATGAAGGTTTGCTCTCTGCTCACAACATAAGGGTGTGCAAGTACATTCTTTTTACTACTGGTAGTTTCTGAAACAGATCAATACAGCTTTCAAAATTCATGAGCACTGATGTCAGCCTGATCTTTTTCATAAAGTTAGACTTAAATGGATTAAGTACTAAAATTACAGACTGAAATTTAGAAGGCATATTACCACCAGCAGCAGTATGTAGGAAATGCTGCAGTACCCAGTAGTGTGATAATGACGCACTGAGATTCAGAAACATAATAAAAACTCATGAAGCAACAGCTGATTAGTCTCTCATTATCCTGACCAAATCAAACACAGAGCAGTTACAGTATATGCAGACCCCTCTTCCCCTACTAAGCCATACAAAAAAGCTACACAGACACAGCTGCACTCATGCACCTACACACACATGGCATTGAAATACTTAACTTGAGCATGCTTCTTAACAAAAGTGGGTTTTTACAGTGTTTTGGCCATCTTAACTAGGTGTACACAGCCATAACCCAGACACCTTTAAAATGAGCTTTAAATAAGTTCTAGCTATGGATACTGTGCCAAGTTGTTTTATGTTCATAGGAATACAGGAAACACAAGACAACTGAGTCTTGCCACCATTTCTGCCTTGGCAGTATCCAACCTCAGACTGAACCTCATCTTCTTGATCAGGGCCAGACCAGTAAAGATGGGCAAACTTGTGAATACCCATCCATTCATTCAGTTTCCATTAGAAGGAATATAATGTATTTCACTGATTAATTTGCAGTGGGAGTCTATTCCAGAGGTGAAGGGGTTGCTGTGTAATGAACCTCTCTCCTACCTTGTTCATAGTTGTACACTAGGCTAACGACCACCAGGGCCCTTTATAAGCCATGCCAACCCAATTGTGTCCCTAATGTATCATTGCGTTTATTAGGAGGGTGTATGTAGTTAGGAAGTTTCTAGAGGTTATGTGAGGGGGTATGTTAGTCTGTGCATTACTGTCTGCCTCTATCAGACGCATGGGGACCAGAACTGGGATGAATTTCCAATTTCACATCCATTGTTCAAGGTTACACTTGAACAGTGTTAGGGACAGACTCTGCTTCACATGGATGAGGAGCCTGTTCCAAGCATGGGGATCCTCTGAGACACATACTTGTCTCGCCAACATGTCTTATGCGTGTCACAAGCAAAATTTAAATCCTTGGATCTAGTGTTCTAGATGCTGTTCATTTTGTAGATGAGCAAAAGGTCCATCAAAGCTGAATCCGAGGAGGACGTCCTTGCATGCCAGGTATAGATCACCTCTCAGTAACCAGACTATAGAGAAAGGGCTTTAAGGCAATCCATACATAACAATGTGTTTATACCATGGATTCTCCTGGTAAGGAACATTTGTGGACATCCCAACTGCTGTATATATTTGGTCAGGTACATGCTGAAGGGGGCATTATACTCAATGATGGGTATGAAGGCCTGAATAAAGTGGCACTATAACTTGCTTGGATAAAGATGTTATGCCCTTGCATAGAAGCTGGGTGATATAGAATACGTTTCTTACTATTTTGGCCACATCTCTCTCTACATATGTTCCCAGATCCCCAACTACTGCATCAACTCTTACGGGGGTCTTATTGGTAGACTAATTAGCCTGTGTGGCAGTTTTTCCAAAAGAAGTTATAATGCATTTCTTGGCACTGAGTTTTAGTCCGTGACTTTGGCATCAGTCATTTATCTGTGTTAGACCCACCTGTAAGATGTTTGTGTCATGGGGAGAATCTATGATAGCTTCCAATTTGCAAGCATCTTTGAACTTGGTCAGCCAAAAGCCATTGACATTAGCTTTTAACTCTGAGAAGTAGATGCCAAACAGGAGCAGTCTGAACACGGAGCTCTGAGGTACTGCACTGGTGGTCTCTTGGAGGAGGTGGTATCACCAATCATGACATTCTGGGTCCTGACAGTAAGCCAGCTGGCAATCCAGTGAGTTATGTAGGGATTAATGCCCAGTTTAGAGAACCGTCAACTATACCCAAGTGGGGTATTGTATCAAATGCCTTGACCAGGCTCAGGTTGGTGGTATGCACCATTTTCCCCTCATCCATTGCCTTAGTGACCTTCTCAAACAAGCCCATTAGGTTTAGCATGCATGATCTTCCCTTGACAAACCCAAAATGTGTTTGGTCCAGTGACTGTTTGCCTATGTCTTTGATCATTTCCATGATAATTCGTTCCATGGATCTCCATATTAGATTAGTCAGATGAATAGGTCTGTTTACGTGCTGATGAACATTTAGATCCTTTGTTCTGGTGCTTGACGGACTTTTTGATTTGGGGAAATCCTGAGCTACTGGATTCCTAATGGCTCGGAAGGCAAGGCATAGCTCTCCCCCTCAGGAGTTGCAGGTAACCGAGGTTTAATATCTATGAAGCAGGTCCACTACACTTCTGTGAATATGGTGAACTAAGTTACTGGAGAATGCCACCTGGACTTACCTAACCACCACATCATGCCCACACATTTCAAGGTCAGAATTATATTCATACTACCTCAGGAAGGCTTATGTTAATCTCTGCTGCCATTTAATTCTGAACTGTGTACCTTCAGTCTGTGAGGTATAAAGAGTGCAAATGCAGCTCCACTTAATTAAGATTTATGCAGTCAAAATATTTACAAGACAAAATTACATATAAAAAAGATTGTATGTGGATGCTGTGCACTACAGAATGCTTGCACGAAGAGAATATTTTTGGAAATACTACATATATGGATTTTCTTGGTGTGGTAGAGTTTATTAAAATGTATGAAGACTACACATACAATGGGCTAGCAAACAAATTTGTAGAGGTGTGAATATTTTTTTTTTAATTTTTCACAGTGGTGCAATGGGCAGCAATGTCACCTCACAACAACAGGTTCTCTGGTTTGATTCTTGGCTGACATAGCTTCTTTGCATAGTTTACATGTCCGCCCACTGTTTGCATGGGTTTTCCCCTCGTGCTCCAGTTTCATTCCACATCCAAAGACATACAGTAGGTGGACTGAGCACTCTAAACTGGCCATAGGTTTGATTGCATGCATGTGTAATATGGAACAACAACAGTGGCAAGGCTAGCCAACCAGAGGTGTGAACATTATCTGTAGAAGATGGTCACTGTTGATGTGACAACCCGACTCTATGTGCAAAAATGTGAAAAAAAAGGAGGTTATGGATGAATGGATAGATGGATTTGCTAACTGAGTAAGTGGCCCAAGATTTTGAATTGCTCGACCATGGTATTCTGATCATGGCAAAAAGCTCTGGGGAATAGCGCATGGCTGATTAGCATTAGCTGCAGCCCATCACTGCTGTATTTGGAAGGAGCCTTTGGTAGTGAGATCTGTATAGCACTACAGTCAGGGACCTTCTTACCACACTGGTTTCTGAATCAGAAACCCATTTTGTACTTAGCAAACCTGCCTGAACCTATGATTTGGGCCACTGGCAAGAGAAAGAAACATGCATATTACTTGAAATGAAGAAGCAAAAACTTAATTGGGACTACAATGATTTCAAAATGGGTAGAGTCTTTGTATGGTCCAATCAGAGTGAGTGGAATCCAAAGGAGGCAGTGCCCATCAACGCTCAGCCCATGGCAACAGAGGAAGCCATAATACAAATGGAAGAACGACTGCACAAATTGAATATACGATAGTGGATGCAAATTTAGTGGCAGCCTCGGACCCTTTGGAGTTTCTAACCCTGCAACAAGACTCCTATCCGATGCCATCTCATCAGGAAAGAATCAAGAGCAACAGAGGCAGAAGGAGAACAAAACAGATGGAGCACTGCCCAATGGCAGGAAGCCAAACCAGGCAATGAATGGTAATGTATTTAATTTATCCAAATATCAATTAATTGAATCAGAATATGCTGCTTTAAATAAGGGCTCAACTTTTGTGCCAGCTAATTTCTCTAACATTGTTTTAACACTGTTGGACTTTAGACTCTTCATGAGGAGTTTAAACTTACATTTGATATATGGACAAAATGAACAATATTTAGCAATAGCTAATAAATGGACTAGCGCATACATTCAAACAGGCAACCCAGTTATAACAGCGTTCACATCAGTGGTTGAAAATGATGCATATGATTTTTATGAGAAAATGACACAGCAAAGATTTTATAATTTAACTAATGAAGAACAAGTAGCCATAAAATCGTTGGCTAATAATGCAGACACTGTGATAAAAAGTGCGGACAGGGGAGGGGGTAGTGTTGTGATGAATTTTACATATTAGGATACTACGATGTTAGAAATGTTGGCCACAGATGACTATATACAAAGAGAGGAGAAATTATGGCAATTATTTTAGATGTTAATTCAACTATACATAATATGCATCTGACTGGAGAGATACCCTTAGATGTCTTGGATTATTTGCATGTGCCAACACCAAGGATTTCAATTATTTATGGAGTCTCTAAGATTCACAAATCAATAACTAAGCCTCAATTAAGACCCATTGCATCCGCAAGGGGGTGGGTTACTGAAACCATTTCTAAGTATCTTGAAAATAAGTTAAAAATAGTATTGTGGACATCTATAACTACTGTAAAAGATTCAGCTGATTTTTTTTGCAACAACTTTATTAATGGTCAGTCAACAAAAATATAACAGATTGTTACATTGTTAGTTTGGATGTTGATTCTTTATTTGCTGCTATACCAAATGAGGAGGGTATAGAGTATCTAAGAGAAGAGAATACGTTTCACAAAATACTGAATTAACAGCATTGGGAGTAAATATGATTTGTTGGTAATTACGTATAGTTTTGAAGAATAATGTGCTCCTGTACATTGATAAATACTATAAACGACAAAAAGGTGTGGTCATGGGCATGTCCGTAGCAAAAAAACCTATGCTAATAAAGTAATAAACGCAAGGGAAAATGAACATATTCTGTCACATTTACATAATCAGTTCTTTTGTCATATATTATTTTACAAACGATTTGTGGATGGATGAATTGTTTTTAATATGGGGAGTTCTGCTGTCTTCATTAGATGTGTTCATAACTTATTTAAATGCCACTACCAGTTTTTTGAGTTTAAAAAAAAAAAAACAATCCATTTTTATCAGAAAGATTTCTTGGACATAAGTTTGATTAAAATATGACAGGAGGAATCAAAACTGCTTTATATAAGATAGAAGTGAAAAAGAACACATATTTACACTGCACCAAGTATGCATCACACATTTGTAAACACATAATAAAGAATCTAATTATGCAAGTAGCCAAATTAAACAGAAAAGATAATGAAATGCATCATTAGATTAATGATATGACCAAAGACTTTATAGTGAGAGGTTATAATGAACAGCATGTATTAGCTACAGAGAAGGAAACAACACAGATGAGAAAAACTTGGAGGTTAGACCTATTGCGTTCCAACTTACAACAGGAATACCATACAAATACAAAATATTATTAAAAAATATTGGCCTACAGTGCAACAACTGTGACAATTTAAAGGATCTATGAATGAGCAGCTTAGTTTTGTATACAAGAGATCCAGTAACCTAAAAAAATATGTTGTGCTATAAAGAATAGAAGCATACTATTTATGATATTAGGAGCATAAAACAAGGCACTTTTAAATGCAATAAATGCACATACCGCAAATACATAGACACACAAGTTTATTAAACATCCGGTAATTGAGGGAATTTTATTTACAGGCATACGGTACTTGTGACTCAAAAAATATAGTTTACATGCAATATGCCAGAAATGTGAAGCCTTCTATATAGGAAAACTAAAGTACAGTTGTGTACACTTACCATAAATGTAGATGTTTGAGTGTATTCACTGTTTCAGTCATTACATTTGGGTTATCTGCTTGCAGTAGCCCTCAGTCAGCCTGATTAACAAAGTCTTGGGTCCTGCGTTGGTGGCTGTCCCTTCTTCCATGACGTCAGGTCGTCAGGGGTATAAAACATGCAGCCGACACCATTACATCAGTTTTTCTTGCCCCAGATGCCAGGTGCCCCCCTAATGGGAAGCAATTAAATCTATAAATACAAGGATATACCTCCAACAAAAAAGCAAATACACCAAAAAGCTTTTAGAGCATAGTAGGTGAGAGTAGAGGTATAGCCAAAAGAAGAAGGGGGGCTGGAGGGAGGGTAACCAGGACTGCAACAGTGAATACACTCAAACAGCTACATTTATGGTAAGTGTACACAATTGTACTATGCTCTTCATGTTTCACTGTTGCAGTCATTACATTTGGGTAGATTCCCAAAGCTATGATTGGGAGAAGGAATTTAAATAGAATTAGGACCAGCTGTAAGGCCCTGCAAGACTGCAGTGGCAAAACCAGCTCTGGATTTAGATAAAATTGGCAAATGACAATGCTTGGTGAAAGTATGTACAGAACTCCAGGTAGCAGCTTCTAGGATGTCCCTAGTAGGGATGCCCCTGAGAAAGGCTGTAGAGGTAGATGCAGCCCTGGTTGAATGGGGTCTGATGCCCTGTGCCCCTATGAACCTATGGATAAGTTTTCCATGTTGCTTATAGCAGAAATGAATGCAGTGGCCTATCCATTTTGAAAGGGTTTGTTTTGAAATAGCTTTCCCCTCTGTCCCTGCAGCAAATGCCACCAGCAGTTGTTCTGATTTCCTTTGAGGTTTAGTCCTGTCCAAGTAGAATCTAAGCTGTCTGTGCACATCTAAAGAGTGCAGTATCTGTTCCCCTTTGTTCTGTGGGTTAGGAAAGAAGGTAGGCAAATGAATGGACTGATCCACACTGGATACCACCTTGGGCATGAAGGAGGGATCGGTTCTGTGGGACACCCTGTCCGCATGAAAGATGATGAAAGGTTCCACTGCCATAAGGGCCTGTAATTCAGATACCCTTCTTGCAGAAGCGATTGCTAAAAGGAAAGCTGTTTTCCAGGAAAGAAATTTTAAATTTGCAGTAGCAGCTGGCTTGAAAGAAGGAAGAGTGAGTTTTTCCAAGACAAAGTTAAGATCCCAGGCTGGAGATGGAGCTCTCCTGGATGGCCTTAAATTTCTGGCCCCTCTGACGAACTGCTTGAGCAGTGGGTGATAGAAGAGGGGAGGCTCTGTGCTATAATGAGCTGAAATGGCTGAAACATGAATTTTGATGGAGGAAAAAGACAAGCCCTTATGAAGCATCGCAGTCAAGTACTGTAGAATCTGAGGTAAATTGGGCACTGCTGCGTTCATTCCTTGAGATTGGTTCCAGGCATAGAATCTTTTCCATTTTGCAGCATAAGATTTTCTAGTACTAGGCCTCCTTGCCTCTAAAATGATATCCATCACTGATTTACTGAGGGATGGTAAAGGAGAGATTATGTAATTAGCCAGGCTGCTAGGTTCAGGGTTTGCAGTTGAGGGTGCAGAATCTGTCTCTCTTGCTGAGACAACAGGGAAGGAGTCTGAGGCAGATGCCATGGAGCCAAGCGTGACACACTGCGCAAGAATGGGTACCACTGTTGGCGAGGCCAGTCTGGTGCAATTAAAGTCATCCTTGGCTTGTCCTGTTTGATCTTTAGTAGTACCTTGGAGAGCAGAGGAAGAAGAGGGAAGGCATAAACTGATGGGGTTTTCCAGCTGAAATATAGAGCATCCACTTTCCAAGCTAGTTTGCGGGGAATCCTTGTGCAAAGTTTGTCCAATTGCTGGTACTGGGGGGAAGCAAACAGGTATATATCTGGGCTCCCCCATTTGCTTGTCAACATGTTGAAAATCCTTGGTTTCAGTTTCCACTCATGCAGGTTTATGAGGTTTCTTAGTCCGTCTGCCAGTGTATTTAGTTTTCCTGGCAGGAATTGAGCTTGTAGATTCACTTGGAAGCTCAAGGCTGTGTTCCACAATGCCATGGCTAGTCTGCAGAAGGAGCAAGAATGTGTACCCCCCTGCTTGTTTATGTCCTACATGACAGTGGTGTTGTCCCCGTCTTTATCATTAGTTGTCCTGGAAGAATGTGGTCCTTGAAGGCTATCAGAGCATTCTGTACAGCTAACATTTCCTTTTGATTTATGTACAGGTGCATTTGACTTCGGTTCCATTTGCCCTGAATGCACTTCCCTGCCAGGTGAGCCCCACATGCATAGTCTGATGTGTCTGTTGTTAAGATTTGGGCAGCAGGGGGTAATGTGAATGGAAGTCCCCTGTTTTGGTGGCAGGCCTCTGCCCACCAAAGGAACTCTAGGGGTAGGCAAGGTATGATAGGAATCATTGCTTCTAGATCCTTTGAATGTTGCCACCATAGGCTTTTGAGATACCATTGTAATTTCCTCATATGCAGCCTTGCATATGGAATTAGAAGAATGCAGGAGGCCATGAACCCCAAGGCTTGCAGTATTCGCCTTGCAGATAGCTGGGTTTTTGTGGCCACTTGGTTTGAAGTAAGTTGGCAAATGAATCCGTTTCTCTGGCATGAGGAAAGCCATCTGGGAAGCTGTATTCAAGCTTGCTCCCAGGAATATAATTTGTTGACAGGGTATCAGTTGGGATTTCTTTTCATTTATGGTGAACCCCAAACAAATCAGTACCCTTTGAACAAAGGACAGATGAGTCAAAAGAATGTCCTTGCTTTCTCCCTGAATTAGACAATTGTCCAGGTATGGGTATATTTGAATATTTCTTTGCTTGCAAAATGCAATGACTGGAGCTAGGCACTTTGTGAAGACCCTGGGCGAAGTAGATAAGCCAAAGGGCAGTGCAGAGAACTGATAGTGCATGTAGCCTGCTTTGAAGCGTAGGTATCTTCTGCAAGACTCCCTGATAGGCATGTGCAGGTATGCTTCTTTTAAGTCTAGTGTTGCCAACCATGCATCCTTGCCTAGCATAGGAAGCAGCTGGTGAAGAGTCAGCATTTTGAATTTTGGAATCACCAGAAAGGTGTTTAGAGTAGAAAGGTCCAGGATAGGATGCCAAGTAATGCCTTTTCTGGGTACCAGGAAAAGTCTCGAATAGAAACCTTGTCCCTTTTCCTCTTCTGATACCAAATGAATAGCTCCCATGCTTAAGAGAGAAAGTACTTGATTTTGGGCCTCTGCCCACTGATTTGGGGGTAGATCTGGCCACCCGCTTGGTGCTGGTAAGGTGTGGAAGTGAAATCTGTATCCTTGGGACACTATTTAAAACTCATTTGTCCTTGGTAATGAGTTCCCAGTTTTTGGCCTGCAGACCAATCTTTCCGCCTAAAGGAGCATTCAGTTGGGAAGTGCTTGGAAGTTTTAAAAGCAAGTCATTGAGACAGTTTTCCATGGGGGGGTCTTACTACTCCATGATTTGGGTGTGGAAACCCCCCACTGCTTTGTCTTGTGTGTCCCCTTGGACTGAAACCTGGGGTTTCTGCTGTGTCTGGGGTTGGCTTGAGAAGACCTGGAAGGGGCTGGAAAGGACCAATTCTTAGAGGGCCTGTACCTACTAAATTTAGGAGTCTGATCTTGTAAGAAATCTTCAACAGTTTGCATAGATTTAGCTTTATCTTCCATCTTTTTAAGAACTTCCCCAGCCTTGTTGCCAAGCAGGCAGTCCTGATTTAAAGGAGCATCCAACAATTTAGCTTTAACATGATCAGGCAAAAATTGCTCCTTAAGTCAAGCATACCTTGTGAGCACAGACCAAGTAACAGCAGCCCTGCAAGAGGCCTCTAATGAATCAAATCCACATTGCAAAGTATGTTTACCAACCTGTTCAGCAGAATGCATTAAATCCTTTAATTCTTTATTTTCTGCACAGTCAGGAATCAACATAATTTTCTGTTTAAGCATCCAATAACATGTTGCTGATACTTTAACATATGAAACTGGCAGTTTAAAGCCCTAATGGCCAAGGTTTCAGTGTAAACCTTCTTACCCCATCCATCCAGTGTCCTGGAGTCTCTATCAGAAGGGGTAGGATATGTAGCAGTAGAAGCCTTAATGCCCTTGAGTCCCTGCAAAATTGTCTCTGGATCCACAATAGGATTTTTAAAAAGGAACTTGTGAGAATCAGGAACCCGGTAATATCTGTCAGGTTTTCTGGGAGCAGGAGGCAAAGAATCAGGTGCCAAACTAGATTCCAAAAAAGCATCATCAACAATGTCTAGTACAGGAGGAATAGCTAAAGGCCTATGCTGAGTTAGGAGTAAGAAATCCCTAAGGCTCTTTTTTGACTCAGAAAAATCCTGGCTTTCCCAGTGGAAATGCTCCCTTAGGGTATGTAAGGTTTCACCAAAAGAAAAATCCTCTGGAAGGGAAGCAGAGAGAATAGAGTCTTCTGCATCAGAAGCCTTATAAGTAGATAAGGGCAAATCCAGATCAACAGAAGAATCAGAAAAATCTGAATCCTGGTCAGAAGATTCATAAACAACTTCAGAACTAGGTCTCTTAGAAGGGGGAGGTTGGCTTCCCCTGATTAGAGTTATAAGATCTTCAGCCATTCTTATCATTTGTTTTTTAGGCATAGAGGCCTGAGCATGGGGCCCGGGTGACTTTTTTTGGGCAAGGTTCGAGATTTAGGCCTAAATGAAGAAGGAGGCGTCAGTTTAATATGCAAGTCCTTAGGCCTGAATACACCCTCAGAAGCCGGTACCTGCACAGCGGCTCCAGATCCATCCAAGGTAGAGACAGCCATGGGTACCATATTTGAAGCATCTCGTGGCTTACCGGACTCCGAATGGGTCTCAGTAGAGGCCTGCGAATCAGAAGTAGTGGGTATCAGGGGCGGCGAAAGTGCCTCATGGAGTACCTGCAAACTGACGACTGGTTTAGGAGAAGCGTCGTCGGCAGTTTTGGAGCTCGGCGGCCTGTCTCTGTCTTTATCTTTGCGTTTTTTCGAAATTATGGTTGTTGAATGGCTAACTAATGACATTTCTGGATAATTAAACAGAGAACCGAAATATTTAGAGGCAAAAATATACTGACAACGGATAGTGCGCTGATTAAATAAAGCACAAAACCGACAGCAAGGTACGTCATGGTCAGAACCTAAGCAAGGAATATAGTAAGATTGAAAATCTTTGAGGTATTTGCTTTACACAAGTAATGCAATTATTAACTTTTACTGACATTGGTAAGGAGCAAGAAAAAGTTTCCCCAACGGGGTACTTGGCTTTAGTTGAAGACTTCGGTTCTGAAACTCGAAAATGAAAATTTCTGGAGTCGGCCGACCGGCACTTGCGAACTGCTTCTGCTTCGGGCACCACACTGCAAGAAAGACTGATGTAATGGCATTGGCTGCATGTTTTATATCCCTGACGCCATGGAAGAAGGGACAGCAACCAACGCAGGACCCAAGACTTTGTTAATCAGGCCGACTAAGGGCTACTGCAAGCAGATAACCCAAATGTAATGACTGCAACAGTGAAACACGAAGAACATCCACAAATTAAAGGAATGTATAGGGGGACCATCTATTAGAGATACGAAGGTCCATAGAGACAAATGCTTTGTTCAAGCATATAAGTGTGACTTACAGTACACACATCTTAAAGTCTGTTATTTTGAATGTTCTTCAAGAACAAATAAGAGGTGGAGATATAAGAAATGAGACAGAGAAAGAGAAGAATAAATGGATCATTAGATTCAGGGCACAATACCCTGGTTTGAATGAAGTTTTACTATTAAACCTCTATTGAAGGACATAAAGAAACATCATTTAACTTGGTTTCTTAAGTTGTTTAAGTTGTGGTCACTTGATGTGATTAAATGAGGCACATGATCTATTTTGAAAGTGTTTATAAAAGGAATTTAAATAATGCTGATATTTTGCCTGATGAAGCTTTTAGCAAAAGTGTATATTTGCAAAATTTTATTAAAGTTTGCAGTTATTTTACTTATGCTGTCATCTGTGGTTTTGGAAATTCAAGTTTTATTTGAACACTGTTTTTTCTGAATTTATTATGGTGGCATTACTTGGTTTATTTGTTCAATTTTTTAAGTACCATTGAATCTTTTACATGTAGAGTCTGGCCTGTGGTGTCATGAGGATCACAGACACCATGAGGCACAGAAGTTTGGAAACTCTCTTCTGCAAGCAGCTTCTTCAGAAAACAAATCCCTGAAATGTTCTGAACAGTCAGGACTATGTCTTCTGGTAAAAAGGCCACACTTTTTATGAGTCCATCATGCACCCCAGGAAGACAATTCTTTGTGAGGGTGTGAAACAGGACATAAGAACGTTCATATTTGAAGTTGGAAGCATCTGGCATATGATAATAAGCATCTTTCAGACGTAAAGCTACCATGAAAAAGTGGCACTGAAAAAGGGATAGGACTGTCTGAGGGGACTAGGGACTACTGTAAATCTGGGTACTTTTGGAAAGATATTTACAAAGTCAAAGAACACTTCAGAAAAACTCTAACTGCTTAAAAGCAGTATCAAGCATAAGAAAGTACAGTTGTGTACAATTACCATAAATGTAGATGTTCAAGTGTATTCACTGTTGCAGTCATTACATTTGGGTAATCTGCTGGCAGGTTGCCCTCAGTCGGCCTGAATAACAAAGTCTTGGATCCTGCGTCGGTTGCTGTCTCCTCTTCCATGACGTCAGGTCGTCAGGGGTATAAAACATGCAGCCGATGCCATTTTAATCAGTTTTTCTTGCCCCAGATGTCAGGTGTCCCCCCAAATGGGGAGCAAAAATATATATAAATAAACTGTAAATATATAAATGCACCTTAGAAAAGTACAGTTTTGTACCTACCATAAATGTAGATGTTTGAAGATCCACATTGCTGCAGTCATAACCTGTGGGTAGTCCGCTGTCCTCGGTCGGCCCGAATACCAAAGAGTTAGGCTGGCGTCGGTCATGGTCGCTCAGATCTGACGTCAGTACGCCGAGGTATTAAAGCGCATGACCGACGTCATATCCTCAGTCTTTCTTGCCCCAGATGTCAGAAGGCCCTAAAAAGAAAGGCCATAGCCAAAAACAGAAAACCTCCAAAACCCATGTACAAACAATATTTACAACCCAAACCACACAATCACTCCAAACTACAGAGGGGAAGGAGGGAGGGTAAATTGGACTGCAGCAATGTGGATCTTCGAACATCTACATTTATGGTAGGTACAAAACTGTACTATGTTCTTCATCTCACATTGCTGCAGTCATAACCTGTGGGTAGAATCCCAAAGCAAAGGTAAAGGGAGGTTGGCCAAATCATAAAGCATTGGGAGCTGCTAACATGCCCTGTAAAACTGCAGTGGCAAACCCAGCCCTAGATTTGGAATAAAGAGGGAGATGGTAATGTTTAGTAAAAGTGTGCACTGAACTCCAAGTAGCTGCTTCCAAAATATCTTTAGTAGCTACACCCTTAAAAAGCAGTAGAAGTGGCAGTAGCCCTAGTGGAATGAGGTCTGATTCCAGCGAAATCTCCTTACCATGATGAGAATAACAAAAGCAATACAATGGCCAATCCACTTAGAAATAGTTTGTTTTGAAACAGGTTTCCCTGAGAGCCCAAAGCAAAAGAAACAAATAACTGTTGAGACTGTCTGAACCCTTTAGTTCTGCTCAAATAATGCAACTGCCTGTGAATATCCAAAGTGTGTAAAATTTTCTCCCCTTTATTTTGGGGATCAGCATAAAATGTAGGCAAATGAATAGATTGGTTCAAGGCCACATTTGAAACCACTTTAGGCATAAAAGTAGGGTTAGTAAGCAGGGATACCCTATCCTTATGAAAAATCAGGAAGGGTTCAACTGCCATTAGAGCCTGTAATTCAGATACCCTTCTAGCAGACGTAATGGCCAACAAAAAAGCAGTCTTCCAAGACAAAAACTTCAACTCAGATGTAGCTGCAGGTTCAAAAGGAGGTAAAGTGAGTTTTTCCAACACAAAATTGAGATCCCAGGAAGGAGTAGGAGCTCTACGCGGGGGTCTTATGTTTTTTGCCCCTCTAAGAAATTGCTTAAACAAAGGATGAGAGAATAATGGTGGGTCACAGTCATAGTGAGCAGAAATGGCTGCAGCATGAACTTTTACAGAGGAGAAAGACAAACCCTTGTCTAATAATTCTGTAAGGTATTGAAGTGAAACACTCAAATTAGGCCCTGAAACATCAAAGCTCTTTGCTTTGCTCCAAATAAAAAATCTCCTCCATTTATCAGCATAAACTTTCCTTGTACTAGGCCTTCTGGCCTCCAAAATGACATTCAAAACTTGTTGAGGAAGCTGTGACCCACCAGGGTCTAGAACAGAATATGCCAGGCTGTCAGATGCAGGGACTGTATCCTGATATTGAGGAAATGATTGCCTGCCTGGGACAAAAGGTGTGGAATTGATGGCAGAGGCCAAGGAGGCTCCCGTACTAAACTCCTCAGCAGAGGGTACCAGTGCTGCCGTGGCCAATCTGGAGCTATTAGAATCATGGAGGGCTTGTCCTGTCTGACCTTCAAGAGCACCTTGGGAAGGAGAGGCAGAGGAGGAAAGGCATAGACGTGAAGATTGTTCCAATTGAATGATAGAGCATCCACTTTCCAAGCTTTTGGATGAAACATCTTTGTGCAAAACTTTGGCAACTGGAAATTTAGTGGAGAAGCGAACAGATCTATGTCTGGAGTCCCCCAAATCACTGTCAACTGTCGAAATACATGAGGATCCAACTTCCACTCGTGGGGATCCACCAAATGTCTGCTCAAAACAGCCGCTAAGGAGTTCTGTGCTCCTGGCAGAAACCTTGCCTGAAGAGTGAGATGCAAACTGAGAGCAGTCTCCGAAAATTATAGCTTGCCTGCAAAGAGGGTACGAATGGGTTCCCCCTTGCTTGTTGATGTACCACATGACAGTTGTGTTGTCTGTTTGAATCAACACTTGTCCTGGGTGAAGAAGATCCTTGAAAGCCATTAATGCAAATTGGACTGCTAACATCTCCTTCAAGTTGATATGTAAATGTTGAAGTCTGGCAGGCCACGTGTCTTGAACCCATTTTCCATTGAGGTGTGCTCCCCAAGCCTTGTCTGAGGCATCTGTCGTTAAGATCTGACTCGCCTCTGGTCAGGTTACAGAGAGTCCCTTGTTTAGGTGACATTCCTGAGCCCACCATAAAAATTCCTTTTGAATGCAAGGTATTATCTGAATGACAGTGTCCAAATCGTGGCAGTATTGAGTCCATACACTTTTGAGATACCATTGTAGCTTCCTCATATGCAGTTTGGCACTGGGAAGCACCAGAATACAAGATGCCATGAACCCCAAGGCTTGAAGGACTGTCCTTGCAGTCAGCCTGGACCGTAGAGACAATTGTTGGAAGTAAAGTGTAAGATTTCTTTGCTTGTCCGGGGTCAAAAAAGCCATCTGAGAGGCTGTATTCAGTCTCACACCCAGAAAGCACATGTCCTGAGAGGGTACTAGACTGGATTTTGTTTCGTTCACAGAATACCCTGGGCACCTTAACACTGCCATAACATACTGTAGATGGTGAAGTAGCTTGTCTTTGTCTTGAGCAAGAATCAGGCAATCGTCCAAATAAGGATAAATTTGTATTCCTCAACCTTAAGAAGGCTATCACCGGAGCCAGAACCTTTGTGAATACCCTGGGCGCAGTAGATAAGCCAAAGGGCAATGCAGAGAACTGATAATGAAAAGTCCCAGCCCGAAAACGCAGGAATCTCCTGCAACTGGGCCTGATAGGAATATGAAGATAAGCCTCTTTGAGATCCAGAGTTACCATCCAGTGATCTTTGCCCAACAGAGGCAGAAGTTGTTGCAAAGTCAACATTTTGAATTTTGGAATGTCCAGGTATGTGTTGAGGATAGATAGATCCAAAATTGGCCTTCAAGTGTTCCCTTTCTTTGGTACAAGAAACAGGCGAGAATAAAATCCTAGGCCCACTTCTGACAAAGGGACCTGCTGTATAGCCCCCATTTGAAGAAGTAAAGAAATCTGTTTGTGAGCCTCCACCCTTTGCTGATGAGGAACGTCTGGCATGCCTATGAAAGGAGGCAATGTGTAGCCTCTGTCTATAATGTCCAACACCCATTTGTCCTGGGTGACTAAAAGCCAATTTTGTCTGAAAAGTGCCAACTTTCCTCCCAGAGGAGCTGCCAGACAGGAAGGATCTGGCAGCTGAAGATGCAGGTCATTGGGTCTGTTTACGAAAGGACTGGCCCCTGCCCTCACCTGTAGATTGTGCAGGGGAACTCCACGTTCTAGGCCTGAAAGAACCCTGAGCTCTGCCCCTACCACGTCTAGATCTGCCCCTAGACTGTAAATCTGAAGAAGGGTAAGCCCATCCCTTAGTAGGCCAATTTCTGCTAAACTTAGGGGGCTGTACCTGCAAAAAATCCTTAACAGTCTGCATAGACTTAGCTTTGTCTTCCATTTTCTTCAAGACTGACTCCACCGGAGAACCAAACAAAACTTCAGACTGAAGAGGAGCATCTAAAATTCGAACTTTAACATGCTCTGACAAGTTCTGATCCTTAAGCCATGCGTGCCTACGAATAACTGATCCAGTGGCAGCCACCCTGGAAGAAGCCTGTAAAGCATCAAAACCACACTGCAAAGAATGCTTACCCACCTGATCAGAGGCATGAACCAAATCCTGTAATTCCTTACAGTCTATGCCCTCCGCCAAAGCATCTACCTTAGACTTTAACTGAGTAAGGAGAAAATTCTGGTACTTCAACATATGAAATTGGCAATTCAAAGCCCTCATTGCTAGAGTGGAAGAGGTATACACTTTTTTACCCCACCTATCCAAAGCTCTAGAATATTTATCCATAGGAACTGGATTCTTTACAACAGAAGCCCTGACACCCTTAGGACCCTGGCTAATAGTTTCTGGGTCAGCCCTTGGGCTCTTATACAGATATTTATGAGCCTCTGGCACTCTGTAATACCTATCTGGTTTAACTGGTGCAGGAGGCAGAGAGTCTGGATTAAGGGAAGCTTCAGAGAAAACATCCTGGACAACATCCAAAACAGGAGGTATAGCCAAAGGCCTATGCTGTGGTAAAAACAAAAATTCCCTAAGCCTCTTTCGGGAATCTGAGAAATCCTGACCTTCCCATTTAAAATGCTCCCTCATAGAATGCAGGGTTTCTGAAAAAGAAAAATCCTCTGGAGGAGAAGCAGAAGGACTAGAATCCTCTGCGTCTGAATCAGAATAAGGAGGAAAATCCCGAATGTCTTCAGCCGAAGACTCTGAGTAATCTGAAGAATGTTCCAAACCTTCCACTTCTGGCTCCATCCTAGGCCTCTTATCGGGGGGGGGCATAGAACCTCTGATTAAGGAAATCAAATCTTCTGCCATTTTAAGTATGTGTTTTTTAGGTACAGAACCTGCAGAACTAGGACTGACACCAGAGGAAGACAAACCAGGCCTGACCTTGGAAGGTACCTTAGAGACAGAAGGGGAAGGCCTAACCACCTTATGCAAAGAAGGGAGTACAGCAACCTGAGAGGCCCCCTTAGCCTGACCCGACTCCTGAGAGGCCACATCTTGTAAAATTAACGGCTCCCCCTGAGACTCGGCTGAAACCTCGGCTGGATCCACAGATTCCACCGTGAAGTTTCTAAAGAAGCGTCTGGCATATGATAATAAGCATCTTTCAGACTTTAAAGCTACCTTGAAAAAGTGGCACTGAAAAAGGGATAGGACTGTCTGAGGGGACTAGGGACTACTGTAAATCTGGGTACTTTTAATGGTGCACTTACAAAGTCAAAGAACACTTCAGAAAAACTCTATAACTGCTTAAAAGCAGTATCAAGCCCCAAACAAGAAATACAGTTGTGTACAATTACCATAAATGTATCTGTTTCCCACAAGAAATACAATTATTCACTTTTTCTGACATCTGGATTTAACTGAGGCAAGAAAAGACAAAAATATTCTGGCAGGTTGCCAACTTGGTCGGTCTGAAACTAACAAAGTCTTGATCCCGAACGGCACTTGCAAATGCTGCTTCTTCCGGACCATGACGCCAGAAAGACTGAGGATAAAACATGCAGCCGATGCCATTTTAATCAGTTTTTCTTGCCCCAGATGTCAGGACCATGACCCGCCAGCCTAACTCTTTGGTATTCGGAGCAAAATATATATAAATAATGACTGCAGCAATGTGAGATGAAGAACATCATTTACCTTCAACTAAAAGCAAATACACCACAAAGGCTTTTGAGTATAGTGAGGGAAAGAAAAGGTATAGACTGGGGGATGGTGGGTGGCTAACCCAGACTGCAACAGTGAATACCCTCGAACATCTACATTTATGGTAAGTATATACAACTGTACTATGTTCTTCATGTTTTAGTGTTGCAGTCATTACATTTGGGTAGAATCGCAAAGCTATGGATGGGAGGATGGAACTAAACAGCATTAGGAGCAGCTATAAGGTCCTGCAGGACTGCAGTGGCAAAGCCTGCCCTGGATTTAGAGAAAAGAGGTAAATGATCATGTTTTGTGAACGTATGAACACAGTTCCAAGTAGCAGCTTCTAGAATGTCTTTGGTTGAGATTCCCTCTGAGAAAAGCTGCTGAAGTAGAGGCAGCCCTGGTGGAATGGGATCTGATCTCCTTGGGCACAGGTTTACCATAGTGCAAATAGCAGAAACAAATGCAGTGGCTTATCCATTTAGAAATAGTCTGCTTTGATATAGCCTACCCTCTGATCCTGCAGCAAATGCTACCAGAAGTTGCTCAGACTTTCTTAGAGATTTTGTCCTGTTTAAGTAGAATCTTAGTTGTCTGTGTACATCCAATGAATGCAGAATCCGCTCCACCCTTGTTCTGCGGATTTGGGAAAAAATGTTGGCAGGTGAATGGTCTGGTTAAGAGCCACACTGGATACCACACTTTAGGCATAAAAGAAGGATTGGTCCCGAGGGCCACCCTGTCCAGGTAAAATATAATAAAAAGCTCCACTGCCATGAGCGCCTGTAGTTCTGAAACCCTTCTTGCTGAAGTGACTGCCAAAAGAAAAGCTGTCTTCCAAGACAGAAATTTTATATCCACAGTAGCTTCTGGTTCAAAAGGAGGTAGGGTAAGTTTTTCCAGCAAAAAATTGAGGTCCCATGCAGGAGTTGGTGTTCTCCTGGGAGGCCTTACATTTTTGGCCCCTCTGAGATGCTGTTTAAGCAGTGGATGAGAAAAAAGGGGAGGCTCTGTGCTGTAATGAGCCGAGATGGCAGAGGCATGGATTTTTATTGAAGAAAAAGATAAGCCCTTGTCAAGCATCTCAGTTAAGTATTGTAAAATCTGAGGAATATTGGGCTTTGCTGTGTCTATTCCTTGTGCTTGGTTCTGAGCACAGAATCTCTTCCATTTATCAGCATAAGATTTTCTAGTACTAGGCCTTTTGGCTTCCAAAATGACATCCATCACAGGTTTACTGAGAGATGTGGTTTGAATAATTAGTTGATTAGCCATGCTGCAAGATTCAGAGTTTGGAGCTGAGTGTGCAGAATTTGATAGTTCTGCTGAGACAGTAGATGAGGTGTTTGAGGCAAGTACCACAGAGGAAGGTGTGACATATTCCTTAGAAGCAGGTACCAGTGCTGGCGAGGCCAGTCCGGAACAATTAGGATCATTTTTGTTTTTTCCTGTCTTGACTTAGGAAGACCTTGGAGAGTAGAGGCAGAGGGGGAAAGGCATAGACTGATAGGTTTTTCCAGCTGAAGGATAGAGCGTCCACTTTTTTGTGATGAGTTCTTGTGCAGAATTTTTCCAACTGATAGATCTATTTGCCTCTCCCCAAAACTATGTCTGGGCTCCCCCATTTCTGTGTTAACATGCTGAAGATTTGTGGAGCCAGTTTCCATTCATGCGGGTCCATAAGATTTCTGCTTAGGTTGTCTGCCAGAGTATTTTGCTTTCCTGGCAGGAATTGAGCTTGAAGATGCATTTGGTAAGTCAAGGCTGTGTTCCACAAGGCCATGGCTAGTCTGCAAAGGGGGTAGGAATGTGTACCCCCCTGCTTGTTTATGTACCACATAACTGTGGTGTTGTCCATCTTTATCAGTAATTGTCCTGGATGAAGTAAGTCCTTGAAGGCTGTCAGAGCATTCTGAACAGCTAGCATTTCTTTCTGGTTGATATGCAGATGCATTTGGTTTGGGCTCCATTTGCCCTGAAATCATCTCCCTGCCAGGTGCCCCCCCCCCCCAAGCATAGTCTGATGCATCTGTAGTTAGGGTTTGGGTGGCAGGGAGTAGAGTGAATGACAGTCCCTTGTTTTGATGACATGTCTCTGCCCACCAAAGAAACTCCTGCTGTAGACAGGGAATGAGAGGAATCATTGTTTCTAGGCTGTGACAATGTTAAATCCATAAACTTTTTAGGTACCATTGAAGTTTCCTCATATGCAGTGTCGCATATGGAATTAGAAGAATGCAGGAAGCCATGAACCCCAAAGCCTGCAGAATTTGTCTTGCAGATAACTGGGTTTTTGTTGCCATTTGTTTGAAGTACGCTGTCAATTGACTTTGTTTGTCTGGCATGAGGTAAGCCATCTGGGCAGTTGTACTGAAGCTTGCACCCAGGAATGTAATTATTTGAGAGGGTACCAGTTGTGATTTCTTTTCATTTATGGTGTACCCTAGGCATGCTAGAAGCCTTTTTACAAATGCCAGATGTTGAAGAATAGTGTCCTTGTCCTCTGCTTGAATGAGACAATCGTCCAGATAAGGATAAATTTGAATGTTTCTTTGTCTGCAGAATGCAATTACTGGTGCCAGGCAGTTTGTAAAGACCCTGGGCACAGTAGATAAGCCAAGGGGCAGTGCAGAGAATTGGTAATGCAAAAAACCTGCTTTGAAGCGGAGGTATCTTCTGCATGATTCCCTTATTGGGATATGCAGGTATGCCTCTTAAGTCTAGAGTTACTAACCAAGCATTCTTGCCTAGCATAGGCAGTAGCTGTTGTAAAGTCAGCATTTTGAATTTTGGAATGTCCAAGAACGTGTTCAGAATCGATAAGCCCAGTATTGGATGCCATGACTTGTCTTTTCTGGGTACCAGGAAAAGTCTTGAATAAAATCCTTGACCTTTTTCCTTTTCTGGTACCAGTTGAATAGCCCCCATATCCATGAGGGACATGACTTGTTTCTGGGCCTCTGCCCACTGGCTTGGTGGCAGATCCGGCCATCCGTTTGGAATTGGCAAAGTATGGAAATTAAATCTGTACTCCTGGGATACTATGTTTAATACCCACTAGTCCTGGGTAATTAACTGCCAATTTTGAGCATGAAGTGCTAGTTTTCCCCCCAAGGGTCCTGCCAAAAGATAAGTGCTTGAAGATGGTAGAGGAAAGTCATTGAGACTGTAGGGTTGTGCTTTGGAGGTGGAGGCACCCCATTGCTTTGACCTTTAAGAACCCTGTGATTGATATCTGGAGCCTTTTGAGTGCCTGGGTTTGCCCTGAATGGCTCTGTTGGACACAGGAAGGGATCAATATTTAGTAGGCCAATGCCTCCTGAACCTGGGTGGCTGCACTTGCAAGAAATCTTTTACAGTTTGCATAGATTTAGCTTTGTCTTCCATTTTCTTTAAAACCTCTTCTGCCTTATTGCCAAACAGAGTATCATGCTGCAAAGGGGCATCCAACATGATCAGGCAGAATTTGCTCCTTGAGCCAGGCATGCCTTCTAATCACAGATCCAGTAATGGCGGCCCTACAAGAGGCCTCCAAGGATTCAAAACCACATTGCAAAGTATGCTTTCTAACCTGTTCTGCTGAATGCAATAAATTCTGTAACTCTATTTTCCACACAATCAGAAATCAACATCATTTTCTGTTTCAGTAAGCCCATAGCATGCTGTTGATATTTAAGCATATGAAACTGGCAGTTTAATGCCCTGCTTGCCAAGGTTGCAGACGTATACACCTTCTTACCCCATCTATCCAGCGCCCTGGAATCTCCATCAGTAGGGGTAGGATTTTTGGCTGTAGAAGCTTTAACACCCTTGAGACCCTGAGAAATAGTCTCAGGATCAGCAGTAGGATTTTTGAAAATAAATTTGTGGGAGTCAGGGACCCTGTAATATCTGTCTGGCTTACTAGGAGCCGGAGGCAGGGAATCAGGAGCCATGCTTGATTCCGAGAACACATCACCAACAATGTCTAATACAGGAGGTATTGCCAAAGGCCTATGCTGAGGAAGAAGCAGGAAATCCCTAAGCCTCTTTTTTGATTCAGAGAAGTCCTGACTCTCCCAGTGAAAATGTTCCCTTAAAGTATGCAAAGTCTCTCCAAAAGAGTATTCCTCAGGAGGAGGTGCAGATGGGATGGATTCCTCTGCATCAGAATCCTCATAGAGTGGGATAGAAAATTCCTGATCAGAAGAGGAATCAGAAGACATGGAAACCTGATCTGAAGATTCATAATCAGTGCCTTGCCTAGGCCTCTTAGTGAGGGGGGGGGGGGCTAGGAACCCCTGATCAAGGTAATTAAATCCTCAGCCATTTTGATCACCTGTTTTTTAGGCATAGAGGCCTGAGCACGTGGCTCTTGTGTTGGTTTTTTAGACATAGAAGTTGTTTTTGACCATGTTTTTGTTGCTGGTGTCAGTTTAATGTAAAAATGTTGAGGCCTGAAAACACCCTCTGAAGCTGGTGCCTGCACAGCGGCCCCGGAACCATCCAAGGGAGAGACATCTGCGGGTTCAATACTTTGCGAATCTCGCAGCATACCAGACTCTGAATGGGTCTCGGTAGAGGCCTGCGACTCAAAAGTAGTGGGTATCAGGGGCTGCAAAAGCACTTCACTGAGTACCAGCGAACCGGTGATTGGCTTAGGAGAAGCTTCGTCGGTTTTGGACCTCGACGGTCTGTCTCTGTCTTTTTCCTTGCGTTTTTTGTGAACTCCAGTAGCTTGATTGCTAACTGATGACATTTCAAAGTAGTTAAATCTTGAACCAAAATATTTAGAAGCAAAAATATACAGACGCTTAATAGTGCATTGGTTAAATTTAACACAAAACCGACACAGCAAGGCACACTGTGATCAGGGCCTAGGCAAGGAATACAGTAGAAATGAAAATCCTTATGAGGTATTTGACTGAGACTTTGTTATTCAGGCTGACTGAGGGCAACCTGCCAGTAGATTACCCAAATGTAATGACTGCAACAGTGAAACACGAAGAACATCAACACAATAGTAAGTTATTTTTAATTGGGTTGCAAACTGGCTTAAGGACAGAACCCACAGGGTTAGAGTTGCTGGCGCTATGTCAGACTCCAAGCCGGTCACAAGTGGTGTCCCACAGGGCTCGGTCCTTGGCCCCCTAATTTTCAGCATCTACTTCTCAGAAGTACAGGCCAACAGGGGAGGACTTTGGCTGACAAAGTTTGCAGACGACTGCAAACTGGGCGCCATAGTGGAAAGTGCATCGGACACGGATATCCTTCAGAAGGGACTCACAGAAACAGATAGCTGGTGCCAGAGCCATGGCCTGAAGTTAAACACCAAAATATGTATAGTCATACCCTTCGGGAAAAACAAGGTAACCCCAAGCTACCATATAGGTGGCAATCCACTAAGCACAGAAGAGGTTATCAGGGACCTGGGGACCCAGGTTGACAGTGGCCTTTCTTTTGACACTCACGTTGCTAAAGTGGTTAGAAAGACCTTCTACATTGCCCACCTGATCATGAAGGGATTCACATCCAGATCTAGTGAGGTCATTGTTCCCCTGTACTCTTCACTTATCAGACCAATGATCGAGTACAATGCCCCATTCGGGATGTATCTCGCCCGACATCTACAGCAATTGGAGAGACCCCAAAAGTTTCTCACCAAAAGGATAAAGGGACTCCAAAATCTGTCATATGCTGCCAGATTGAAGAAACTCCAACTCTATTCAGTCACATACCGTCTGCTCAGAGGTGTCATGTGCCTGACATACACAAGGCCATGTCCGACCGAGAATTAATGGGACATGCTCCACCTCAAAAAATCCAAATCCACCAAAACCACTAGAGCAAGTGACTTAAACCTTAGCATGGATATAAATAGGATGTGCTGGAGGGATAGATTTATCACTCAGAGACTCCCTATGCTGTGGAATAGAGTCCCGGTCCATGTGAGGCAGAGCACCTCGCTGGCTCTGTTCAAGAGAAATCTTGACCTGTGGATGGGAGATCGTAGGTTTACCCCGGGAATCATCTCTGTGTCACTGCTGGACAGAGGCACAACAAACTAATGGGTACAGTATTTTTTCATATAAGGGGTGGCGTAAGCCATAAAAATTCGGGCTAGGCTTATAAATGTCTTGGGGCAGATAGCCTAGTATAAACCTATGAACCTATGATGCACTCCAGAACATGGTGATTTTTAGTAGAAAGGATAGACCTTGTCAGTGAAGTAAACAACTATTACAATTCATATTTTTGGAGATAGTTGCTTTGAGTCTTTTGTGCTTTGGAGGACCAATGCACATTATGGTCAACCAGAATGATGGAACTAAATGACTAATTGGGGTGGTTGAAAATATAAAACATTTCAACAGTATTCTCTCTCATTTTCAGCAAACGATGGGGATGTAGGTAGTACAGTTTTAAGTTTTAGTTGGTTGCCTACAAGCAGGACCATTACAAAACTGTGGAAAAAAGTACGGAAATATTTTGCAAAAACAGTGGGAAAAGTGTACACTTTACAATCCAACCCCACTACTTTCTAACAGAGCATTACATCATGTGTTGCAGTTTATATTAATCACACAGATTATTGCATAGATGTGCTTGCCATGTGTAGAGGCTTTCTAACACACAGTACAATTTAATTCCAAAAATCTTGACAATGCAAAGAACATAAGCTATCAAAGACTGTGGAGAGGCCACAGTCATCATGACAATAGTTACTAGTAAAAGTGCTGATCTGCATTTCTTTGTTTTATATGCAAGCTCTTAGGTTACTTCAACTTGCATGGATTCATCCTTTGAACACATTCAGCATTACAGTCAAGCCATCTTATATATTTAAACTAAATTTTCAGATAAAACACAGAAACTCTCTCTCAGATGTACAGAACAAAATGCTGTAATCGATGCCTCAAAGATGAATGCAGACATTTTCATCCTTTCTCAAATCTGTTGCTTAATTCTGTTTGTTCCTAAAAAATTCCTGACTGCTTTAACTCATAGTTGAAGTAATCAAGAACTTGTATATAATTACATGAGTGTATGTGTGCTGCCAAGAATGATGAAATCATACTTAGAATAAATCCCTTAAAAATGAAAATTATTTACTATTGCTTTCCTTACACAAAATGCAACATTTCATTAAACTGCTGTCATTCTTCAACAGATGTACTTGAATATTTAATTGACTTCAGAAATTGTAGTCATTTTTTCTGCTATAAATCTGCGTATGAAGAGCAAGATAAAACTGTGGAAAAGTTTTAGTTGCAATTTTACAGTGACCTTACTTATAAGCATTCTTTTAAGTCCCGGCCTGGGTCTTTGCCTCCTTCCCTAGTGAAAACACAATCAGACAGGAAACCACCACCCTGGTTTGCACCTAGGAAAGCAGTATATAAAAACAATGTTGCAAGAATGCTGGAAGGACTGCATCAGGTTTCAGTCATGACTGACTACAATTACATCAGGGCTACAGTGAGCTGGGTTGATGGTGAAAATTGGTCTGGGGTCTAGCCCACTTACCTGATAAAAATAATTAAAAAGCTCAACATGGTTAAACCATAAAATATAAAGAACTATAAGTGTAGAGTTGCACTCCCTTGCTTCTCACTTGTCTGTGTGTATCACATATATATGAGGGCCAATTGCTTTAGTGACAGAGCAGCTAGAATGGTGATCTGGGCTGTCTGGGATTACATCTTGGCTGAAATAGAATTGGACGATGGCCTTTGGCTCTAAAGGCATCTAGATGACACAGCAGTTCATTTGCATTCTGGTTCACGGAGCACGTTTAAGCAATTTCTCCTTTCCTGTTCCTCTCCCTCTCTTTCTCTGTCAATTAACTATATCAAGATTATTTGGTGATAATTCATGCTTCAGAGCAATAACTTCATGACACTCCAGTTGCTGAGAGTGGCACTTCTGATGTCCTTGTAGCTTCTTATGAAAGTCATATAGATGGGGACAGAAGTAAATATGGGGTCAGTTTGCAGCCGGTGGGTGGATCTTTCA
Source organism: Protopterus annectens (assembly GCF_019279795.1). NCBI lineage: Eukaryota > Metazoa > Chordata > Ceratodontiformes > Protopteridae > Protopterus > Protopterus annectens. The sequence goes on from NC_056748.1 coordinate 272,348,747, forward strand.
AGTCAGCATTAATAGACCAATTGTCTTGAATGCTTGGTAAAGGTGAAGATAAGAACGGTGAAAATGAATAAGAGGAAGACACAATTAGTAATTATATTAAAAGGAATATAGAACCCAACAATGCAAATTATTTCGAGACTCTTGCCATTATGGATCCCTTCTAGCACTAGGATTCTTCATACTACTATAAGCATATATTACACACAAAAACATACATCTATGGGCAATTTATATTATATATATGTATGTATAATACTGAGAGATCAACATATACATTTACACACACACACACATATATATATATATATATATATATATATATATATATATATATATATATAAGCCACGGTGGTGCAGCGGTAGCGTTGTTGCCTCACAGCAAGAGGTTCTCCCATTCGATTCTCGACTGGACTGCCTTCTGTGTGGAGTCTGCATGTCCTCCCCACGGTCGAGTGGCATTCGAAAGACATGCGTAGAATGGTTGTGCCTTTGTTGAAGGTTGGGCATCGAGCTGGCACCTTGGCACCCGTAAAAAATCTACTGCCGATCATTAGCGGAATGGAGTTCCGCTGTGGCAACCCCTAACTGGGAAAAGCCGAAAGAAGAATATATATATATATATATATATATATATATATATATATATATATATATATTCACACACACACATATGGGTCCCCTACACATGAATGAAATTTCAAAAAGCCAATTCCCATATGGCCAAGACCATATGATCGACTTTTGAAATTTCTATCATGCAGAACAGGCATCTCTGTATAGTGCGGAATGGGAAGATTCCCATCTGCCGCACTGTAGTCCGATCCTGGAGTTGGTATATTTAAATTGCTGGCAACGTGCAGGTAATTTTTTTTTTTTTTCCATGTTTGAAATTTCAGCAGTCGGTCATATGGTCTCGGTCATATGGGAATCGGCTTTTTGAAATTTCGATCATGTATAGCAGACCCATATATATATATATATATATATATATATATATATATATATATATATATATATATATATATATATATCTGTGTGTGTGAGCGCACACGTGTGTATATATATTTAATCAGGTAAGCCCACGGGACACTAGTGTCCCTTTTCAAAAGTGTCCCACAAGCACTGGTTCAGTGTGTTGCTCAGAGTCGCATATTAGACATATGCTGGTGGAAGGAATAAAACCCATGAGTAAATGGTAGTGCCTTCATTGAATGTTGAACGTCGAGCTGGTACCTCGGCATTTGTGAAAATCTACTGCCAATCATTAGCGAACCGGAGTTCCACTGTGGCGACCCCTAACCGGGAAAAGCAGAAAGACAACAACCCTTTAATAACAGAAAGATGCTCATTAATGATTCAGAGATTTAATCCTTGACCACTGTTATATAATTTCTGTCTATACCATTAATATATCTATACCATTAATGTATACTGTTTTATATTTCCTGACAATGACTTTGTTTTCATTTTTAGTAGTATGTAAGGAGATTTCAAACCCCCTGAAATCTCCTTGCATACTACTAATTGCCTGTTTAGTGTATAATCTACCACAGATAAGACAACAAAGCCTAGAAGGAAATAACATAAAATTGCACAGATCAAGTGATAACTTCTTTTCTTTCTGAAATTCTCATAAGAAAGCACTGGGGACATTAGAAATATTTTTTCAATGAGCAAATGAACTGATAAATCATTTCTTTACAATGTACTGAGATGCCTTCCAGCACTTACTCTTTCATCTGTAATTCACTGAAGTGCTAATTTTAAAAGGTATTTGTATTTTCTTAAGCAAACTAGGATCACTATGTGTGGTGGCTGTGCAGTGTAAATTACACTTTTACATTCTCCTCACCGCTGTGTAGTATGTAATCAAAGAGGGTGAAGGTGCAAAATACTCATGCTGGTGTTTGTTATAGTCAATTAATGGTTTAATTTGCAGTAATCAACTATATAATTGTCATAGGCATTCCATTCATTTACTCATTGGGGAAGCTTCCTAAATTCCCCTTTTCCAGTACATCAGCAGTGACAACTCCATAATTATGGCATTTCCTGACAGTTCCACAAACACTGTTCATACCTAGCAATAATATCTCCCCCTGTTACACAAATCTAGGGTGTTTTGGTGAAAAGTCAAACATGATTTACCAGGGTGGTATTTAACAAATCATACTCACAGATATCACATAAATAATATTTTAATTAAAGAACAGATAATAGAAGAATCTTGAAATATATATATAATGAAGGGTTGGCTATTTTTACTTTTCGCTGGCTTACTCTTTTTTTTAAATACTGAAAAGGAGCTTAACAAAACAGTGCAGTAATACATCCTGGGATATACTTCAACTAAGATACAAACTACAATATAGATCAAACACTTCCTGCAAGGCTAGCTACCAGTGGGATTTTTTTTTTGTTTAATCAGGAGGAAAGTGATGTTCTTACCTGTGGAGTAAATGGCAACCCTATCAATTCCCCGATCTTCTGCCTGCAGCTGTTTTAGAAACACACCTACTGAGTCAGAAAGGGGCTTGAGGGTAAACTGACAGCGTTCTCGTCTGGAAGGGAGGTTAACGGAGATCACAGGTAACCCGTTTTGGTACGTCACAGCAACTTCTGCAAACAGAGATATAGACAAAAACTGTGAAACAGTAGTAAATGCAGCAGTTACTTACAACACTGTACAAAGAATGGAGTTTGAAAAAAGCAAAATACAACTACCATTGGATAGTGGAGAAACAATCTGCCTTTTGAAAAAAGTACATCCTTCATACAAGAGGGTATAGGTAAGGATAATGAACGTCTCAGTATGTGTATTATTTACCAGTTTGGACCATTACATATACTTTAGTTGTTTTAACAGTTATAAAATTAATAGTTGCCATGCCCACACACTATACACACACATACACACCTGTGTGTGTGTACATTCACTACAAGATGATTAATGCAATGTGTTAGTAGAAGGCACATTACCATGCTGATGTACAGATGTATTTTACAAGCTTATAAGGATGTAGTTACAGAATTTTTTATAGCTTACTATAAAATATACATTCTATGGGTGGAAAATAAACTTTTCCACTAACCTTCCCCCTGTACCACTAATGGACAGAGGCAGCTCCTAAATGTTTTATCTTATGCATTGGCCCCCTCAGATTATCTAGGGTATGATCCCAGTTATTCTCATTTAGGGCAACATATAATTACCAACCATCGGGTTGGATAAAGCCAATCTAACACCAAATGGGATAGTTTATTTTGAACACCAAAACGGAAACTAGCTAGGCTTAAAATGGTTGTAAGGGTAGCTAGCCTAGTACTTGCCTACAAACCTATAAAACTTGCGATATTGAGCTATGTTACAAAGTGGTCAATGACAAAACTTAAAAGGGTATCTTGAACAATTTCTTGCTGTCCTACTTCCATATTAGTATGTAGTGTTCCTAGTCTACGCATACAACTGGAGTTTGCTGAGGGTCAATATTCTGTGTAAAATGCTGATTTTTACTTTTTACAGTCCGTTTGGTCATATCAGTTATTGATGTAATAGTCAGCCCTCAAACTTTTACAAGACTCTTAAATTAGGAAACTTTTTTTTTTAACTTTATTTACTGATTTACATGTATAACCAGACAATTATCTTACACTCCACTGTGATTTAAAGATTCACAGGCATTTCACGGTTACTGAGTCTTATGACAATTAACACCTTGCCAGTACCCTTCCTCAAGGCTGCATCTCCTTTCTCCAAGACAGCCGTAGCAGTCAAAAGTGGAGTAAATTTATGAAAACTCATCTACTCATCTAGGTTATTTTTAAAGGAAGATTGCAAGTCCCAGTGCGTAATGTGCAGGGGAGGTTTATTCCAGAGGTTAGAGAGACACTGGGCTACAAACTGTATCTGTAGGTAAATATTTAGGTCCTTGGTTCTAGAGGTGGAAGATGTATTGGGCTTATAGACATACAGGAGCTCCAAGACAACTGTGCCACTAACAGCACAGTAAGTAAGACAAGATTTCCACTTATAAGTTATAAGACAATGAATAAAGGAGCATTACTTTCAGCATCTCTTCACAACTCAGAGGAATTTAAGGCCTGTGATTTTTTTTTTTTTTTTTTTATTAGAAACCTCTGGGGTCCTTCTAATATTCTGATATGTTTAGTGAGGTAGATCCTGAAGGGGGGCACTGTAACATATAATTGGTCAGCTCAATGCTCAGTAAAAGGAAATAATGTAAACCATTTAAAATGTTGGGACCCGTTACGAGTCCCAAAACACAGAGACTGAATAGCTGAAAGAACAAGACTTACATATATTAAGTCTGAGATGACATTTCTCAGAATATTCAATTTTTTCTGTGGTATGGCGATCTTGGAGTTGGTATATATAAGTTCAGCCCACATGGGGGTGTGTGCAGGGAGGCTTTTAACAGAAGAGTGATTTTCAAGATTCACTCTTCTCCAGGTTTTCAGTCTTTTTTTTTTCCAGCTTTTTGGCACTTGACATTTCAATAGGGAGCTGGGAACAATTGCCTCTTTACATATTGATCATACTCATTTGGTGATAAGCTGTGCTAAATAAAGATTTCCTGTCAATTATTGCCATATAATGATCAAAACAGAGGGAGGTATCAAATCCATATTATGTGGTTATAGACTAGACTTTCATTTTGTAATACTATGATGTCTCTATAGTATAATGAGGGGAGGGGTTTGTCTACCAAAATGATACTATATTTTTTAGTATTTAGACTGAGCCCATTTTTAGTACACCAAGAGTTTACAATAAAGAGAGGTCATTCTAGTAGGTTTGGTTGTCAGGAGTTGACATAACCTTGATTTCATAGTCATATGCAAACTATGTTAGGCAGAGATTTGCAATTAATAAGCTGCTGTTTGTCTTTTCGGCTTTTCGTGGTTAGGGGTTGCCACAGTGGAACTCCGGTCTGCTAATGACTGGCAGTAGATTTTTATGGTGCCGAGTTGCCAGCCCAACACCTAACCTTCAGCGAAGGCACGCCCATTCACGCATGTCTTTCGGAGGCCACTCGACCGTGGGGAGGACATGCAGACTCCACACAGGAGGCACTCCAGCCGAGAATCGAACAGGAGAACTTCTTGCTGTGAGGCAACAATGCTACCGCTAAGTAAGGATAAAAAAAAAAAAAAAATCACTGAGCTCTGAGAGATGCTGTTGGTTACCTTCTTACTTACCAGTTTACTATCAGTCTTACTAAATATGGGTTGCTTTTTTAAAACATTTGGCTTCTGTATGATGCCAACATGGGGAATGATATTGAAGGCATTAGTCAGGTAAAGATATGCATTGTGTATTGCATGGCCACTGTCCACAGCCTCTGTAACCTTTCAAAGAAGTTTACCAAATTTAGGATTTACCCCTCATAAAGCCAAACTGCCTGGGACAAGTCAAATAATAGTTTTGATGTAGTTTATTAGGTCACTTATAATACATTCTGTGGTTTTGGAGATCAGGTTTGTCAGACTGATAGTTCTGTAATTACCTGGGACATTTGATAGGCCACACTTATGGAGGGACATTAGCACTGTTATGTGCCACTCATCAGGGAAAAAGCCTGTAGCTAAACTCAAGTTAAACAGTTTTAATTTTTATTTATTTATTTAACATTTGTTAACCAGGAAAGTCCGACTTGGAACAAAGCCAATTTTCAGCAGCGGTCTGGGGAGAAACGCTCCAGATGTATGTCTTTGTAACGTGGGAGGAAATTGGAGCACCTGGAGGAAACCCATATGAACGCAGGGAGGACATGTAGACTCCCCACAGAAGGCACCCCAGCTGAGAATCGAACCGGAGAACCTCTTGCTGTGAGGCGACAGCGCTACGTCTGCACCACTGTGCTGTCCATAAATGACTACTTAGTAGCCAAATTTCTCTGCTTTGGATTAAGTCGCAGTTCCTGTACAGCAAATTAAATCCAATATAATAAATGCAGAGGCGACAAACACGGCAGGCAAAAAAAAAAGCCTTTTATTAAATAAAAATAACAAAACTCGCAGTTCCTGTACAGCAAATTAAATCCAATATAATAAATGCAGAGGCGACAAACACGGCAGGCAAAAAAAACCCTTTTATTAAATAAAAATAACAAAACTGAGTGCTTTCCCATGGATCAACCATGCTTCATCAGACTTTAAAACAGTAATACACAATCCCTGCTTAAATACAAAACTAATCAACCCATTAATCAACTAATGACAACTAATACAGTTGATTAGTTTTGTATTTAAGCAGGGATTGTGTATTACTGTTTTAAGGTCTGATGAAGCATGGTTGATCCACACGAAAGCTCTCACTTTTATTTTTATTTAATAAAACACTTATTTTTTGCCTACCGTGTTTGTCTCCTTTGCATTTATTATAATAGTTTTAACTACTAAACTTAGGTTAAACAATTTTAAGGTGCAAGTCTTTAAGGGCATGTTTAACTCAGCTAGGTAAATTGTCATGTCCCACAAAGTATTTTTGGTCCTTTTAGCACTTTCAGTAAATGATCTTTAGACATAATTGGGAGAATAAGGGATTCAGGTATTTCAGGATTCTGGATGGTCTTGTGGGTGAAGTTGGCACTGAATTTGTTGGAAAGGATGTAGACAGTGTCTACTGGTTCTAGATAAGCAATGACGTTTTGAGTAAGTTCAGAGCAATGTAAAGAATTGTTTCCTAGTTTTCTAACTTCACTACAGAAGGATTTACGAGTTCCCTTGGCTTCAGAGATTAGCCAAAGTCCATCCTTTGGTGGACCTGATGGATGTTTTTTGCAGTGCTTTTGATAATTTTCTTGTGAAGAGGCATTTTGGATCTGCCATATAATTTAATGAGTTTCTTTCTTTCTTTTGCTGTAACATTTATTTATGGTTGTGGACCACCAGGATGTTTTTCTTTTGAATTTCCCATGATACTTGCTTTTGGTAGGGACTGATAGCATTTCTCATAATAGGTGTAGAATTCCTTACTGAAGCTTGCCGCTTTGTCAAGGTCAGGGGTGATGCAGTTATAAGTGAATTTTGACAGTTCTTTATAGAGTACGCTGAGACTGGCATATCTGTAGTAAATTAAATACAGTGGTGTATGTTGTAGAGGATTTAAGGTGTTTAAAGGAGAAATTCACAAGCTTTTGGTCAGACTTCAGTGAGGGAGGTACCAGAGGAGTATTGCAAGAAGCATCCATATTTGTAAGAATCAGATCAAGAGTGTTGTGCCTTCTATTGTTTGTTTACCTACTGTTCAAATGGGTCTGTGTTTATAAAATGTAAGTCTTTCTGGGCATATTCTACATTGGAGGGATAGGTGCCCCAGTTTTATTGCAGGGTAAAGTCACGCAAAATAGTGGATTTTTTGTTAATAATGGGATCATTTAGAACACTAAGTAATCTTATGTAATTATCAGGGGACAAAGAATGTATTCTGTACCAAGCCATTAGCTGATAATGAATCCTTCTTAGAGTGACATGTAGTTCAAAAAGTTTAGTTTGTGAATCTATTCTTGACAAATATGTATATTCCTCAATAGTAACCATCTGAAGTGTCAGGACCCACTTGAGTTTATCCTAAAACATGCAGACTGAATGGCCAAAAATTAGACTTACAAATACCAAGCCTGAGACTGCCATTTTTCAGAATATTCCCTTTTCTCTGAGATATAAAAGAGTAAGCAATACATGCAACCAAACCAATTAGTAAAAAAAATTACAAAAAATTCTAGCCAAACTAGAGTTTTCACTGCATGATTCCTTAAAACCTCTTGTAAAAGATGATAATGGGATATGTGCGGATGAAGTCATAAGAAGACTGAAACATGCACGTCCACAGTTAGTGGGGTTTGGCTTTATTGGCCTGAATTTGTCCATTAACAGACTTATGAAAACAGTCATGGGCATTCAGAACCAACATACAGCTGAAACACCTGATGTCCTTAAGGGATAATTTGCATATATCTCATTTTCCTCTTTTACAAGAGGTTTTAAGGACTCAAACAGTGAAAACTCTCACTTGGCTAGGATTTTCTTATACTTTTTTTACTTTTCTCTGAGATATGAAAATCTTAAGTTGGTATCCAAGTTTGGGGGTGTGGCGGGGTTGTCCTCCTGCAAAAAAAGTTGTTTAAAGGAGAACAGCGATGCTCGAAATTCACTCTTTTCCCATAGGTTTTGCCTTTTTTTTTTCATCTTGCCAGCACTTGGCATTTCAAGTGCTCACATTTCAATAGGAAGCCCTCCATCACACTTATCATTAGGTCTGAAAACATGAAAAGTGCAAAACCAAGGCACAGATGAAGTGCTCTCTTTACATTAAGCCAAGTCTCAGTAACTGCACAGATAGAGATGTTTTCGAAATGCAGGATTAAGACCCTAACTGGTTACTGATGCAACCCTCCCTCACACACACCCAGACAAACTTTCTTTCTGGCTATTGCACATTTTCCCCCACCCTCCACCCTATCCAATTTCAAGACACTGAATATGAATATCATTTCATCCACTGCCAATAATGGCACTATTTATTCTTGGAGACTTTAATCTTAGGCCTCATTGTCAATGAAATGACATTATTCTTAGCCAGTCAAGACCTCATCTAACTCATTACTGAACCAACCTGATTCAATCTAAACTCCCACCAACCATTCTATGCTTGACCCGAGTATCACAGACTGCTCCTCTGACTTCTAACAAACATTGTTCCACTCAAGAGTAGTGATCACTGTCAAATCTCATTCAAAAATCAATTTCCTTTCTCTGAAAACCCCATCCTAAACTTATTAGTTTCAGATCAGAATCTGCTACCAGCACTGACAAACTGATGACACCTCTCCACCAGAGACTGTTGTACAATGTTCTCCTTTCAGGACCTCAGCAATGCAGCTTTAACCAATATCTGTTCAATCTTCAAAAAAAAATTCTTCCCCCTTACCCAAAGGCAACTTAAATTTACAAAATCAACTTAATGACCTTCACAGATTAAACAGCACCTACAGTTACATGATGAATCCTAGTATAAATTGAAAAGCAACTCCTTCAGAAGATCACAATTTCACCACCCTTAAAACCTTCCTAAATAAGCCATAGGAAGATTTGAGTTCAACTATGTTAAAGATAAGTTGATCTCTCCTCTGTGAAAACTCAAACATTTTTAGAATGAAATCAACCTTAACAGGGCGCAAGACCACACAACATTAATTCTCCCAATAAACCATACTGCTGACAAGTCCAGCTCTCATCTGCAGACTTCTTCAAAGACATTAGTATATTTCCCCAGCTCTCCCTCCATCCCAGAGATTCTTCTAGGTACTCCCAGAGGTTCCAATAACCTAAATACCTCATTCACTTACTTCTGCAAAGACTTCTTTATAACTCCACTTCTCCATATCTATTATCTGTGCCTAACTAATAAGTGTGAAAAGTACAGTTTTGTACCTACCATAAATGTAGATGTTCGAGGATCCACATTGCTGCAGTCCTTACTATTGGGTAGTCCGCTGTCCAGTCGGCCCGAATACCAGAGTATATGGCTGGCGTCAGGGTACTAATGCGCATGACCGACGTCATATCCTCAGTCTTTTCTTGCCCCAGATGTCAGAAGACCCTAAAAAGACAAGGCCCAAAATACCTGCACCAAAAATATGTACAATATATACAAAATATATACAAAAATATCAGCATATAACCTCACCTACACAACCACTAAACACAGAGGGAAGGAGGGAGGTAAATTGGACTACAGCAATGTGGACCCTCGAACATCTACATGTATGGTAGGTACAAAACTGTACTATGTTCGGCCTTCCACATTGCTGCAGTCCTTACTATTGGGTAGAATCCCAAAGCAGAGGTAAGGGAGGCTGGCAAATCATAAAGAAGTAGGAGCTGACAACAGGCCTTGCAAAACAGCTGTGGCAAAACCAGCCCTAGACTTAGAGTAGATAGGAAGGTGATAATGCTTAGAGAAAGTATGCACTGAACTCCAAGTAGCTGCCTCCAAAATATCCTTAGTTGCCACCCCCCTTAGAAATGCTGTTGAAGTGGCAGTAGCCCTAGTGGAGTGAGGCCTAATCCCAGCTGGAATCTCCTTGCCATGATGGGAATAACAAAATGCAATGCAAAACCCAATCCACCTAGAAATAGTTTGTTTTGACACAGGCTTGCCCTGAACTCAAAGCAAAAGAAACAAACAACTGCTGAGACTGCCTAAAATCCTTAGTCCTGCTTAAATAATAACGCAATTGCCTGTGTACATCTAAAGTGTGCAAAATCTTTTCCCCTTTATTTTGGGGGTCTGCATAAAAAGTAGGCAAATGAATGGTTTGGTTTAAAGCCACACTAGAAACCACCTTAGGCATAAAGGAAGGATTAGTAATGATACCCTATCCTTATGGAAAATCAAAAGGGCTCTACTGCCATAAGGGCCTGCAACTCAGACACCCTTCTTGCAGAAGTAATAGCCAACAGAAAAGCAGTCTTCCATGACAAGGCTCAAAAGGTTGTAGAGTAAGTTTTTCCAACACAAAATTGAGATCCCAAGCAGGAGTAGGAGCTTCGTGTGGGGTCTTGTATTCTTTGCCCCTCTAAGAAACTGCTTGAACAAAGGATGCGAAAACAATGGTGGGTCACAATCATAGTGAGCTGAAATTGCTGCAGCATGAATCTTAATGGAAGAGAAGGACAAACCTTTGTCCAATAACTCAGTAAGATATTGAAGAGCCACACTCAAATTAGGCTCAGAAATCTCCAAATTCTTTGCTGTACTCCAAAATAAAAATCTCTTCCATTTTACACTTTCCTTGTACTAGGTCTTCTAGCTTCCATAACCACATTTAAAACTTGTTGAGGAAGTTGAGACCTGCTGTGTTTCAACACAGAATATGCCAGGCTGTTAGATGAAGAGAGTGAAGCTTGACATTGAGCAGATGACCGTCCTTCTGAGATAACAGATGAGGAATCAAAGGTAAAGGCCATGGAGGCTTCCTTACCAGACTCCTTAGTAGTGGGTACCAGTGTTGCCGAGGCCAATCTGGAGCTATCAAAATCATCCTTGGCTTGTCTTGTCTGACTTTTAATAGCACCTTTGGAAGAAGAGGCAGAGGTGGAAAGGCATACACATGAAGGTTTTTCCAACTGAAAGACAGAGCATCCACTTTCCAAGCTGTGTGATGAAACCCTTTGTGCAAAACTTTGGCAGCTGGTGGTTTAGTGGAGAAGCGAACAGATCTATGTCTGGAGTTCCCCATGACACTGTCAATTTCTGAAATACATGAAGATCCAGTTTCCACTCGTGGGGATCCATGATTTGTCTGCTTAACACATCTGCTACGGAGTTCTGTGCTCGGCAGAAACCTTGCCTGAAGAGTTAGTTGCAGTCTCCCATAAAGTCATTGCTTGCCTGCATAGAGGATAAGAATGTGTTCCCCTTGCTTGTTGATGTACCACATGACAGTTGTGTTGTCTGTTAGAATCAACACCTGCCCTGGAAGAAGTAACTCCTTGAAAGCCATTAATGCAAACTGGACTGCTAACATCTCCTTCATGTTGATATGTAGATGCTGTAGTCTGGCAGGCCACTTGTCTTGTATCCACTTTCCATTCAGATGAGCTCCCAAGCAATGTCCGAGGCATCTGTCGTTAAAATCTGACTCGCCTCTGGCCGGGTCACAGAGAGTCCCTTGTTTAGGTGACATTCCTGAGCCCACCACAAAAATTCTTTTTGAAGGCAAGGTATTATTTGAATGACAGTGTCCAAATCCTGGCAGTGCTGTGTCCATACATTTTGAGATACCATTGTAGCTTCCTCATATGCAGTTTGGCATTGGGAAGCACCAGAATACAAGATGCCATGAACCCTAATGCTTGAAGGACTGTCCTTGCAGTCAGCACGGACTGATGAGATAGTTGATGGAAGTAAAGTGATAGACTCTTTTGTTTGTCCGGGGTTAAAAGGCCATCTGGGCTGCTGTATTCAGTCTCACACCCAGAAAGCACATGTCTTGAGAGGGTACTAGACTGGACTTTATTTCGTTCACAGAATACCCTAGGCATCTTAGCACTGCTATAACATATTCCAGATGCTGTAGAAGGTCTTCCTTTTCTTGAGCCAGAATCAGGCAGTCGTCCAAGTAAGGATAGATTTGAATTCCTTTTAGCCTGAAGTAAGCTATCACTGGAGCCAGAACCTTTGTGAATACTCTGGGCAGTAGATAAGCCAAAGGGCAATGCAGAGAACTGATAATGAGAATTTCCAGCTCGAAGCAGATACTTCCTGCAACTTAGTCTTATAGGCACATGAAGGTAAGCTTCCTTGAGATCTAAAGTTACCATCCAGTGATCTTTGCCCAGCAGAGGTAAAAGCTGTTGTAACGTCAACATCTTGAACTTGGGAATGTCCAGATAAGTGTTGAGGATAGATAAATCCAAAATTGGTCTCCACGTGTTCCCCTTCTTTGGTACTAGGAACAGGCGAGAATAAAATCCTAGGCCCCTTTCTGATACAGGGACTGGCTGAATGGCCCCTATTTGGAGTAACTGAGAAATTTGCTTGTGAGCCTCTTTCCTTTGTGGAGGAGGAACGTCTGGCATGCCTTTGAAAGGTGGCAATGTATGGAAATAAAACCTGTGACCGTGGTGAATGATATCCAACACCCATCTGTCTTGAGTAATTAAATCCCAATTTTCCTTGAAAAGAGACAGTCTTCCTCCCAAAGGAGCTGCCAGACGAGAATCTACTGGCAGCTGAAAAGGCAGGTCATTGGGTCTGTTCTGAAAGGACTGACCCCTGCCCTCACCAGAAGTCTGAGCAGGTGAACTCCCTGTTCTAGGCCTAAAAGAACCTTGAGCTCTGCCCCTACCACGTCTAGACCTACCCCTAGACTGGGAATCATAAGCAGGATATGTCCATCCCTTAGAAGGCCAATTTCTACTAAACTGGTGGCTGCACCTGCAAAAATCTTTAACAGTTTGCATAGACTTAGCTTTGTCCTCCATTTTCTTTAAAACTGCTTCCACAGGCGAACCAAACAACACATCAGACTGTAAAGGAGCATCCAAAATCCTTGTCTTAACATGCTCAGCTAAATTCTGATCCCTCAACCAGGCATGCCTGCGAAGAACAGAACTAGTGGCAGCCACCCTCGAGGAGGCCTGTACAGCATCAAAACCACATTGCAAAGAATGCTTACCCACTTGTTCAGACACATGAACTAAATCCAGCAACTCTTTACACTCAATACCTTCAAAGCATCCACCTTAGATTTCAGTTGTGAAAGGAGATAATTTTGATATTTAAGCATGTGAAACTGACAATTCAACGCCCTCATGGCTAAAGTGGAAGAAGTATACACTTTCTTTCCCCATCTATCCAAAGCCCTTGCCTCTTTATCAGTGGGAACAGGGTTTTTAACCACAGAGGCCTTAACACCTTTAGGTCCCTGAGAAACAGTTTCGAGTCTGCCCTAGGACTCTTAAAAGATACTTATGAGCTTCAGGCACCCTATAGTACCTATCAGGTTTAACAGGAGCAGGAGGCAAAGAATCAGGGTTCAGGGAAGCCTCTGCAAAAACATCTTCCACCACATTCAACACAGGAGGTATAGCTAAGGGCCTATGCTGGGGCAAAACAAGAATTCCCTAAGCCTTTTCCTGGAATCAGAGTAATCCTGGCCTTCCCATTTAAAGTGCTCCCTCATGGAATGCAGAGTCTCTGAAAATGAGAAATCCTCAGGAGGAGAAGCTGTAGGAGTGGAATCATCCACATCAGAATCAGAATAAGGAGGATACTCCTGCAAATCTTCCGCAGAAGTCTCAGAAGCCTCTGAACACTGTTCAAAACTATCAAACTCGGTTCCACCCTAGGCCTCTTATCAGGAGGGGCATAGAACCTCTAATCATAGTAATCAAATCTTCTGCCATTTTAAGCATATGTTTCTTAGGCACAGAACCTGAAATGCTAGGAGAAGCCCCCACTGAAGCTGAACTTGGCCTACCTCTCAAAGAAGTTTTGGCAATAGAAGGAGAGGCTCTAACTACCTTGGGAAGAGAGGGAAGAACAGTTACCTGAGAAGCCCCCTCAGCCTGGCCTACCTCCTGAGAAGGCACATCCTGTAACAGTAAAGTCTCTGCCTGAGACTCCAAAGAAACTCCTGGCAAAACCTCTGGCTCCACTGAGCCTTCTAAAGAACCGACGTCCGGGACTGCGGTTCATCAACCCTAGGCTTCGCTGTTTTGTCCTTGCGCTTCTTGGGCGGCGGAGCATCCGACGGCATTTTATAATTGCAACGCTTCCCAAACACTAACCTGGCACAGTCTAACCGTCTCTTAATAGTGCGTTTGTTAAACCTAGCACAAGAGCGGCATCCAACAACGTCGTGCTCAGGCCCTAAACAAGGTATACACAAGGTATGGTAATCCCTATGAGGTATCTGTTTCCCACAAGAAATACAGTTATTCACTTTTTCTGACATCCGGTTAAATACTGAGGCAAGAAAACCAAAATGTTCCCACGGGTACTTAGCCAACTCTGATTCGGTCTGAAACTCCGGCTTCGGAAATATTTCAGAACGCCAACCTGCACTCGCAAAACTGCTTCTGCATCGGACCATGCGGCAAAAAAGACTGAGGATATGACGTCGGTCGTGCGCATTAGTACCAGTCTAATGCGCCCTGACCTCTGGTATTCGGGCCGACTGGACAGCGGACTACCCAATAGTAAGGACTGCAGCAATGTGGAACGAAGAACATCTACTCATCTGGAAAATAACCATAATCAAACCTTTACCAAAACAAAGCCTACAAACTGCCACTCACTTTTAGCCCATCTCTATTATTACAACTCCTTGAAAAATTCTGGCTAAAATCATCCATCTTCAAATCTCTGACTATATTCAAAATCAGTTCCTTGCCCAGAATTAGCACAAGTTTGCAAATTGTCAAGCACCATGACTCTACCCTGGGCACTCACTGATTGTGTGCTACTGAATACAGAAAAGAGTGATCTTATGGGGCCCTCTTTGTCCACCTCACAAAGTCTTTTGGTCTGGTAGATCATGCTCTTCACAACTTGATTGACTTTGGTATTAGCATTGACTCCTGTGTATGGCCAGTTAACTACTTAAAGGACAGACTCTTCAGTCAAAATAGATATTTCCCTCCCTAATCAAGCTCCTTTATTTAAAAGGGGTCCCTCAAAACTCCCTACACCCCAGCCCACCAATGTCAAACTTCATAAACAAACTTCCCTATAATCTTCCTGCCTCTAATCTTATACCCCAATGCTCTCATTCCTCCCAGTCATCCAAAATCAGCTTCAGCATGACTTGCACACACTTAACTGGCTAAAAGACCATAAACTTCTACTCAACCCAAATAAACTGTGTTGACCATACACTTGTCAGTCTAAAAAGTCATGCTTTTTACTACACATCAAAAAGTTGCTAAAGCTTCCTCAACTATGGAAATCAAAGTTGAGAATAACACTCAAACAACTTCTTCCTTCAAAAGTCTTAGCATCTGGTTAGATTTGGCACAGCTTCCAAGACCACATGGAGGAAGCTACATCGAAAATCAACTCCTTTAACGTTCTGGGTCAAGAAAGCTTCCCCCATCTATCCAAATCAACTAGAACATGAACAGATAAAGAAGTCCTTTTAGCTGAACTGTTGTACAGACATCCTGTAATAGCAACTGCCTTATACAAGAACCTGACAATACTTAAAACAATCAAAATGTTTTTTTTTTCACTAATTCTGACTCAAGAAAACCACCTCATCATTCTGAACAAAGCAACATGATAATTTAAGGTTCACATCTTTTCAATCTCCTCTACCTAGGAAATATACTCCCCTCTGGCAGCAAAACTCACCAAAAGTCTCTTCCAAGACCCCATCAGTGTACCACCCCTCAGAACCAAGGGTTAATGCACCAAATACGCATTCTCAATTAAATTTCCTAAGCACTGGGAATCCCTACCTTCTATCTAAAAGACCTTTCCTTCTATCTAAAATTTAGGTCACAATTAAAACCATAGCTCCAAAAATAAGCCTACGTTTCTGTTCTCATTCCACTCTAGCTTGGAATGGAGGATACAGAAGCTTCCACTTTTATTTGCAAATAACATACATCTATTAAAAGTCTATAATCCCTTTGCTAGTACATGTACTCACTGTGTATTCTGCACTTCTGTTTCTAAATGTTATCTACAGTATCGTCACACTGGTCAGTCACATATTACTATTACTTATTATGCTTGTCTGCCTTATGTTATGTACAAATCTGTATTGTCTGATTTTACTGGAATACTATTCATATTTTCTCAACCTTATATGCACATCTGTATTGTTTAATTTTGTTGTGATTTCATTCACCAAGACTGTGCCTGAAAAAGTTATATTATGATCACTGCACTACCCCAGTAAACATATTAAAAAAAAAAAAAAAAAATTCACAGGAATTGGAAACTTCAGGTATGAAGAAGGGCTCCAGGAAATGTTATAATATTCTATTTTTAAAGGTTACTTAGAGGGGACCTCTTTCTGATCTTTAGGACAACGTCTGACCCAGATCTATTTGAAAATTTATAACTTGCATACATTGCTGAGGAGGCTAACACTAGATGGGAGAAGAACCCAGCACTAAAAACAAATAGTAACAGAAAAAAGTGGCAAATGCAACATTACAAACCATTCCAAAGTTACAAGACAAGTCTTCCCTTACGATTACAATCAAAAGAAACTGTTTAAGTAATTTGTTTTAAAAATAATGTTGATATATGTGGAAAGTAGAACATATTGACAAGGATATGTGGGAATCAAGCTCCTTGAAGGCCACTAAAGTAATCAACTTGACAACTCAGCCTATGACCCTATAAAGCTATGAACAGCTTATTTTAAAAATTTCATTTTTGTGCCTATAAATGCTCTAATTATCACAAGGAATTGGATATGATCATCTAAAGCAGCTTAGGCAATTTAAATACTGTTAAACACCATCTGTACGAGATTTCCTGCACAGAGGATGGGCTACCAGTGATCCAGAAATCACGAACTGTTCAGATTTGAAATCCAGGTCAATGTAAAGAGTCAAGACAGTGGTCTTCTATCTGAGAAAATGGAAAGCGAACTGGCTAAAGTCAAAGTAGAGGTTTATCACTTATTTGGATTTAAACTACTGCTACATACTACTGTTGGTTCTACAGGGCAGCTATCATAATAAAATACAAAAGGGTTGTGCAGAGAGCAGCTTAAAGGCAAATGTTCACTTGAGTAAGAATTATTTCTGTTGCACCCAGATAGAAGTTTATCTTAGTAAATATCACCTATACTCCTGTACAGCTTTCAGGCCAACACTAAATTCTCCTTCAAAAGCTTCCTGAACTGTTACCTTAAATTTACTTACCTGTGTTTATATTTTGCCCTTTAAAGTTCTAGGCTCTTTCTACCCATATTATATATATTTTTTTTACCTTAAGTTATAATGCCAAATTCCTTTCTCCAATAAATACTCTTTATTCCATCCTCAAGCATGGCATTTTTTGCTCTGGATTACACTTACATACATAATATGGATCTACTTCAGTAGACTGAAATCCCACTTACCAGACTTTCAAAAGACTTGAGATGAAAAACTGCTCGCCTAACCCCACAAACACACTAAAATCAAAACAAAGGAAACACACCCATGTGGGGGGGGGGGCTTTGCCCCCTACACCCCCCCTAATTAAATATACCAACTCTGAGATCACACTACTGTGGAGGTAAGGAGCAAAGGTCAACATGCTGGCCAAGTGGTTACTTACCCGTAATGATCTGTGTTCTGAGCGGTCTTCTAGAGTTTCAGGTTTTTCTACTCAGTCTTTTGAAAATCGGGAAAATGGAATTTTGGTCTACTGAAGTAGACCCCATAATATACAGCTCTATCACAGGGTCTTTCCAGTTCCAGTTAGATCAGTCAACTTCCAAAATCTACCTTCACAACTTTCTGATGAAATATATTTAACAAGCATCAAAGTGACTAACTTATAAGTCTATTCAAATTACACAGTCACCTGTCAGGTGCACTCTTTTGTGTACCTCCTGCCTCTTTCGGTTTGGGAGATGCACTCCATTTTTTCTGGACATCTTTGCAAGACATACTGGCAAAGATTTAAAAATGTCTCCTGCTGTTTTGTTAAACAATTTTCTTTCTGGAAAATGATCTAGTCTGTAATATGCAGACACGTATTCTCTTATTCTAGTTCTGTTAAATGTAGTTGCTATACTGTATTCCATGATGAAGTACAGATGCTAAGATACTTATCATACAGTAGATCATTGAGAACAGATCACTGTAACGGTAAATAACACTTTCTGAGTTTACTCAGTCTCCCACTCATTCAGCCATATTTAAAAAACTGCCCTTTTCCCTAAAAAAGCTAATGATGCTGACCTTGTTCCTATTGAGGTACAAATGCAGGTGGTATGAGACACCCACAAAGTGGCATGAACTCTCTGAAGTTCTCCAAGCCTGAAAGCCCTGCAAGGAAAGTTTGCTTGAAGCAGATAATTATACAGTGCTGAGCCAAATATTAGAACATGCAAATGATCATTTGTAACATTAAAACTTACACAGCCTACTAAAATTACTAAACACTGTGTAGTTACTATATACAATAGTTATAAACTGGAGGGAGAAGTGAGGGAACCTCTACTTCTTCCTGAATATTTACTGTAGTTACAATTAACATAAGGGTAGTCTTTGCCATGCAGTACTGTTAAACTGGGATTCCTAGTCTTCCGAATTTTAGTATTTTTTGAATGCATGAACAATAGTCTCTGTGCTTCCAGGTAGTCATATACCAAAGATGATACTCTACCTTCTGAGTGATTCATACCTGGATAAGATCCAAGTATGCCTTAGATGGTCTGAAAAAAAAGACACCTGGCAGGAGTTAGGTGGTTATAAGTTATCCCTGACAGGGATCACACACTATGGCCTTCAGTGCACACGAAGCACAATGATCTACAGAAATGCAGGCCCGACCAGATAGTCGAGTGGGTTGATCAGATAACAGTGAAAAGACCAGAGTTCTATAGTATTTGTTTTATTTTTTTTGTTCATATTAAACATAGACTTAAAAAAATAAACTAAAATAAGGTTGCATAACTGAAGGCATTTGGTAGAAAAGTATGTAAAACTGCAAATGCATATCTATAATATAATAATGCAAAAGAAAGCAAACATATCTGCACACAAAATTGCATCTGTATACCAATATATGGAACATCTAAGCGATAACATAATTGTATAAATACAAATCTATATGTATGTGCAAAGAAATATGTAGGTATGCATATACGTCTGTAAATTACAGATATCTGCACGAGTACACATACAACCATTTGTTCATGTATATAAATGTATGTATTTATAACCCCCCCCAAAAAAAAAAACAGAATTGCCACATAATCTATGTATGTATTACCTTAGTTAGTAGTTGAAGTAGGTTCATAAGTGGGTAGTAGGCTATCTGCCCGAAGGCATTTATAAGGCTAGCTAGACTGTGTTGGCTTTTGCTATCCCCTTAGATTAGTTCCCTGTGCTTCTGTCCAGCAGAGCCACTGAAGTGATCCCAGAGGTAAACTTTCTGTTGCCCATCCACTCGTCAAGGTTTCTTTTTAAGAGTGTTAGTGAGGAGCTCTGCCTAATGTAGAATGGGATCTTGTTCCAAACCATGGGAAGTCTCTAGGACAGGAATCTATCCCTCCAGCATGTCCTATTTATTGTTGTGGTGAGGTTTAGATCCCTAGAGCATGTGGCTCGAGGGGATAAGGTTTTCTTTAGGTGGAGCATATCCATCAATTCTGGGTTGGACATGGCCTTGTATGTCAGGCAGAGATCACCTCTGAGTAGGCGGTATGCAACCAAGTACAACTGGAGTTTCTTCAGTCGAGCTGCATAGGGCATCTGTTTGAGGCCATTGATCCTATTGGTGAGGTACTTTTGTGGTCTTTCCAGCTGTTGCAGGTATCTTGTAAGGTACATCCCAAATGGGGCATTGTACTCTAAGATGGGTCTGATGAGTGATGAGTAGAGGGGGCACAATGACCTCTTTTGATCTGGATGCGAACCCTTTTGTGATTAGGTGGGCCACGTAGAAGGATTTTCTAACCACTTTGGCAATGTGATTATCAAAGGTGAGATTACTATCTACTTGGGTCTCCAGAACCCTTATTACATCTTCTGTATTTAGGGGACTACCACCTATGTGGTAGTTTGTGGGTACTTTGTTTTTCCAAAGGGGATGACTATGCACTTTTTGGCATTTAGCTTGAGGCCATGATTTTGACACCAGGTATCCGTCTCAGTGAGACCCTTTTGGAGGATGTCTGTGCCAGCCAGCGAGTCAATTATAGCCCCTAGTTTGCAGTCATCTGAGAACTTGGCCAGCCATAGTCCTCCTGTGCTTGCCTGTACCTCTGAGAAGTATATGCCGAACAGGAGGGGTCCTAGGACTGAGCACTGGGGAACACCACTTGTAACCGGTTTAGAGATGGACCTAGCTCCCGCAACTCTCACCATGTGGGTTCTGTCTGTGAGCCAGCTGGCAACCCAACTTGTGATGTAGGGGTTTATGTTCAGGCTGGTGAGCTTGTCTATAATACCAGAATGTGGAATGGTGTCGAAGGCCTTAGCAAGGTCTAGGTACGCTGTGTGTACCACCTTTCCCTCGTCTATAGCCTTGATAACTGTCTCAAAGAAGTCCACCAGGTTTAGGAGGCATGATCTGCCCTTAACAAAGCCAAACTGGGTAGGGTCCAGTGTTTGGAGGTTCCCAATGTCTCTGTTAATGAGTTACATGATGATGTGCTCCATAGCCTTGCAAGACCAAGCTAGTCAGGCTTATAGGGTGATAGTTCTCAGGGTCTGTTGTGGCTCCACCTTTGTGGAGCGGAATAACTGTTGCTGTGCACCACTCTACGGGTATGTAGCCTGTGGAGAGGCTGAGTTTGAACAGTGTGTTTAGGTGAGGGGTTAGTTCGTCTTTGAGCTCGTGTAGGACACAGCCTGGGACACCGTCCGGTCCCATTGATGCTGAGTTTTTGGCTTTGGAGAGGGCTGTTTTAACCTGAGTGTCTGTGATTTTAGGGACTCTACATTCTTCTGGTATGGTTATGGGCCCTTTTGGAGGTGAAGTTTGCACTGAACCTGTCTGCCAGGATGTTGGTGATATCGGTCGGTTCTGTGTATTTTGTGCCATTCTGCACTAACTCCGAGTAGATCAGAGCATTGCCACTTAGATTCTTGACACAGCTAAAGAATGCCTTGTGGTTACCTTTGGAGTCCTTGGCAATTTTTCTTTCAAAGCTCGCCTTGGATGATTTTATGAGGGATCGTAGTTTCTTGCTGATACTGATCAGGGAAGTCTTCCCTTCTTGGAATTTTACTCTTCTGTACTAGTTTCCTTCTTCTATTGTATGGCTTGTTTATGGCAGGAGTCCACCAGGCTGGTCTCCTTTTCTTGGAGGAGGGAGTCTTGGCTTTGCTTGGGATGGCATGATCCATGCATTCTTGTAGCTGCCTGTAGAATGCATTAGTAAAGGATTTTGCACTGTGGACAGTGTTATCCTTCAGCATGGGGGCTTTGAAACTTTCCACCTCAGTCTTAAGTAATGTGAAGTTTGCTTTTGAAAAGTTTTTCATGGTGGCTTTCTTGTCTGGGGGTGGGGGCGGAATATGGATATCTAAAGTGATTTGTTTATGGTCAGATCTAACCAGCAAGGAGTTGACCTCTGGTGTGGAACACTGGTCGCCCATGTTGGTGATGACCAGGTCCAATATGTGGCCACCTCTGGTGGGAGTGTTGACCAGTTGAACCAGGGCGTTTGAGTTTATAAATTCTAGGAAAAGTTGGGCAAGGGAGTTAGTACTTGAGTAGTTCTCCCAGTTAATGTTTAGGTAACTGAAATCACCCAATATTAGGGAATTTGGTATATCCTTTATGTTTCCCAGTGTTTCCAGAAATGCGGAATGGGGGTCCTGGGACATGGTGGGTAATCTGTAGCAAGCTACAATTTGAATTACAGTTTTGCCCATTGTTAGTTGCACGTGGATGATCTCTGAAGTATCGTGCTGTGCCACTAACCTGGAGGTGTGGGTATCCTTGATGAATATGGATACGCCCCCACCTTTTGTGTTTGGGTTCTGTGGCTGAAATGTATGGTATGAGTTGTAGCCTGGTAGTGCTGGGGTGCTCTCTTGAGCCTTAAACCAGGTTTCTGTTACTGTACATATATCGATTTTCTCTATACTGAGGAGTGCCTCGAGTGCGTGCATTTTGAGGTTTAGACTTCTGGCATTGAGTAGCATTACCCTCAGTTTTTTTATTACTTGTGCTATTTACGGCAGTGGGTTTGTCTTTTGAGCCTTGCCTAAAAAAGGCACTATGGGGGTGGCAAGAGCCTTGGCAAGTATTCGAAAGCCTAAGTGTGACAGGTGCAAGCCATCTCTAGTGAAGCAGCGTGGCTTGTCGAGCATGTCATCCCAGGAGGACAGTTACTGGATCCCCTTTGAATGACACCAGAAACTTAGCCAATTGTTGAAATCGAGAATTTTTTCTTTATACTGTGGTATCATTATTGGTGAAGGCAGGATGCTGGTCATGATCAGGGTCATACCGGCATCCTGCCGGTATGATGCTGGTCATGATCAGGGTCATACCGGCCTGGGCTACATGATCAGACAGCTCTTCCATGTTTCTTTTCATGTAGTCCAGGTAGGTGCGGCTCAGGTCATTCACACCAACATGGACAATGAGAGAGTCATATTTGTACTTGTTCTGGAGTGACCTGAGTGCTTGTGTTATGTGGCGGATCCTGGCACCTGACAGGCAGCTAACAGTAACCTTCTCCTTATTCAGCCTAGTGAGTGGGACGTCAGTGTGCCTGACTATTATAGTGTCACCTATTACTAGTATGTTGGGTGTGTTATTTTGCCTTAAGTGCTGTGACTGCATGCCACACTGGTTTTGTGAAGTACGTGTTTCATGGTTTGTGTTGGGAGGGGGGGTGGAGGTTGCTTGGACATTTGCTTTGGAGATCTCTGTTGGTTTTGCAGATTTTTATTTAGAGCCTCTGAGTATGTTTCCATTTATTTATGTGAGTTTTTTGCCGGTGCTGGTTTAATGGGTCTATGTAAGACTGGTGGAGTGATGCAAGTATTTCCCTTCTCCTCTTGACTGTCTGATCCAGTCTTGGGCTGAGAGAGCTTAGCCTCTAGTTTGGCTGTATAACTGCATCTCTTGCATGTATTAGTGTTTGGTGGTAGGAGGAGGGGGTTGTCTGTGTACATGAGGCAGTTATAACATTGCCTCAAAATGCCCAGATTCACCAGTTAGACTGGAAAGTACACCTGAAACTGCCCTTTGGATATGCCTGGATAGGTACAGTGAACTGTTTTACTGGATGGTTGGTAAGGTCAAATAGAGAGCCTTGTCCTTCTGTACAGTACAGGAGGGTCTAGTGCTAGGGTTTATAAGTGCTTGCTATAAGTTTTGAGCAAGTGCCGGGCTGAGAAATGAATTCAAGTACATGTAGACAGTTTTTTGTAAACAAAGGATTTTGTTTTTGTAGGTCAAAAAACATTTATTAGTATAATTGTATAAACAAGTCATTTCTTCCACAATTTGAACTGCATATACAAGATGGCAGAACTCAGTGAGGCACCACACCATAGTCACAGTGGAAGTTGCAGTGTCATGTGAATGACCAGCAGACAGTTCAGACAGAAATGATCAATTGTATTACTTTTGTATACATTTTAAACAATTCCCTCATATGCTTAAAATTATTAAGCAGAAAACTATCAAAGCACACATTATTGTATTATTGTCCTGAAGTATGTGTACTACATCCATCTGTAACAGTAAATAACGTTTGTTTAATGAAGGTTGAACTGAAAGTGAAATCTTCCTTGCAATTCCTACATTTCTCTGTGTGTGTGTGTGTGTGTGTGTGTGTGTGTGTGTGTGTGTGTGTGTGTACGCACAGCTTCTGCCTTAATAGCATTCAGACTTGTTACATGAAACTGCAACTTAGATATGCAAACCATAACAGTTTAAAGTAGAACCTAAGATTCCAGACAACACCCTTTCCCCAAAACAGAAATGCTGTGCACACACACAATAGTGTTAACAATTTGAAGGAAGATGCAGTCCTACTATTCTACATGAATTAAAGGAAATATTGGCAACTCCCTCAGTTTAATTTCTCCAAGTCTTTTGGGTTTCTAGGACCATGACAAGAATGGACTTGGTTCCTATGTCAACAGTATGATTAAAGTTCATGAAAGTAATATTGTTTCAATGTTTGATGTTAGCCAAAAGTGCTGTTCTCAGCACCTGCAATGCTCCCATAAATGACTTATTCTATAATTCACATGAAGTTACATGCATCAGTAGCATATGTAGGTATGACTAAATTCTTTTTTTTTTATGAGACCCATTGCTCTTACTACTACTGTAACTGTCTAGGTGTCCTTCTTCCAAAGTGCCCTTGTTTCTGTCTGCAAATCCTGGTATTTTATGACTTTGTGTCTCTTTGTACACAAGACATTGTAATCACTGAGTGTAGCAATTTCAATAATCGGTGCTAGTTTTGTCTTCTTTTCTTGGACTACTATATCCAGTTTTCTCTCATCTATTTTTTGACCAATTGGTAATGGGCGAGCTGATGTGATATAAACATCATTCACTATAATGTTTTGTTGCTTATGTTTCCAATACTTCTCAGCAACTTCAATATCCCCAATGCAACCATTCTGCTACACAGTTACTCCTTTCAGTATACAGGTCCTCTGCCATTTGTGTATCACACCCAGCAACAAGACTGCATGAGAATTTAAATGTGAATAAATACTTAAAGAAATAAATAAGATATACTAAGCAACTGTAACAGAAACTGAAATGCCTTGCAGCATACTAGTAGTCATATCACAAATGTTATGGAAAAAGGGGGGATACAAGTAAACAACAAAGGTTTTATGTCTTCTCTAGTTAGACGAGAAGGAGATAAGCTACACCACACTCAAAGTTGGAGAATCAAAAGATTAGTTGAAGATGCTGTTAAGTATGAATAAAGTAATAAATGCATGACTCAGTCTAACTGATTTTATTGCTATACATATGTGCAAGAGTATTTATAAAGAATGGTAATAAAAGACAAAGTGCTTTGAGTACAGTACTGCAACCAAGTAAAAAAGAAATGCCAATAAATCCAGTATTCTTTCTTTAACTGATTTCATTACCATATACAATTGCAACAGTATTTATAAATAATGGTAATATAAGGACTGAAGTGCTTTCAGTACAAATATTGCAACCAAATCCATATCAGACAGAATTATACTGGTGGTGTCCCACAGGACGCAGTACTAGGACCACTCTTATTTGGAATACACTTTCCAAAGTCAAGAAAAAGTAGCAGGCCTTTGGCTGACCAAATTTGCTGATGACTGCAAGCTGGGTGCAATAGCTGAATCTCCTAAAGATGTATATATCCTCCAGGAAGATTTGATACAGACTAATATCTGGTGCCAGAATCATGTGTCTAAGGTAGTTAGAATATCCTTCTATGTGGCACGGCATCCAGATCTAACAAGATCATACTCCCATTATACTCAGCCCTCTTAAGACCAGTAACAGTGTACAATGCACCCTTTGGCATGTACCTGATCAGGCATCTGTAACAGCTGGGGCAGCCACATAGGTTCCTCACTACAAGAATACAGGGAGCAAATATGTCCCATGCGGACTGCCTCAAACACTGTCTCTGTACTCAGTCTCCTACAGACTACTGAGGGGCGGATCTATAGCTAACCTACAAGGCATTCTCTGATCCAGCTCTGATGGATCTGCTACACATTAGCAAAACAAACAGTACTAGAATTACACGATCCAAGGATCTAACTTTTGTCAGTGTAATAACTTGCACTTGCTGTATTGCATATAGGCGTAACGGCACTCTTCTAGGATAAATGCTCTGCAAGAACAAAACCCTGGACTATGAATACCACTCAAAGCATTTCAAGCTGAGTGCTCAGATGTGTGACTAACAGGTGTGCCTCTATTATGGCTAATGTGTGTACCACGTACTAGAATATTACAGGATTTAGTTCCTATTCTTGGGTCACACTTAACTGTCCAAGGAGTAAACTATTTCTGTAAACCTTGGAAGATGTGCTACTGAGACATGAAGAATCTGCTGAATTTCTCAAACCCACATAAGAATCACAGAGTTGAAAAGATCTTGTAGAAACTTGCATGTCAATGCACCACACTGCTGTAGTAATTCATGTGTAGATTCAAAAGTGACCCAGATGGAAGTGGTCCTGAAATACCATCAAGGCTCTGAACATGTACTTCATGTCTTTCAGGCTAATGTGAAGACAAGTTTCTTGCTTAGACCAGTTGCCCTGAAATGTGCAGTTGTTGAAGTGGACTTTAGAATGCTAATCCAAACAGTCTCTTGTCAACTTCTGGTAAAATGTTGTTAAAAAGTGGAAGTACTAATTTCAGCAGCTTGAACAGATTCCCCCATCAGGAAAACTCTTACTGAATATTAAAATGGTATCACTGTATCCATAACAAGATTGTGTGACCCTGTGGAACGGGCTATGTGGAAAATATACTGAGCAAGTAGTGTGCAGTCTCTCTGAAGATCTTTGCTGACATTTGGAACATCTGATTAAATAAAGACTTTGTTTTGCCCAATATATGCAGGCTGTTCAAAAACTGAATGTTAAATAAAAGGTCCATGCATGGGGTGAAAGAGTCATCTTCACTGCATTCAAGCTGTTAGGGTGCATGATTGGCAACATACCTCTCAAGTGTCCAGATTTTGCAGAATATCCAGATTTTTGCCTCATATTTATGGCCTTTTCCTCATAAAATGTGTGGTTTTCTGGTAAATGACTGGGATGATCTGAGAACTGATGTCACTAAATAATGACATACATTTGAGTTTTGGATTTTATATCCTTCAGAAAATGCTGCATGCTAACACAAATCCTTTTGTTTTAGCAGCTTTCTAATTTTATATGAGCAATATTGAAAATTTGTCCCTATTTTTGGTCCTTTATCACCCCATTATGTCAGTCTTTGTCCAGAATTTTTACTTTAAGAGGTTGAGAGGTATGACTGGCAAAACAGGAAACGTGCAAATAATTACTGCAAGTCACTGTGGTGTTGATCACTACTGCTAATAATCATTTAAACATCTGAACATCACAACTTGATTTAGTGTTGAATAACATTTTTTTTTCTCCTGTTTAATGGGATATATTAAAGAAGTGACTGTGGGGGCATGCATAGACGCTGTTCTTCTCAGCCTAGTGTCAGTACAATTGGAAAAGGAATATATATTTACAGGTGTAATTCATTTAAACAAGTATTTTTATAAGCAATATACTGATGATTTGCTTTAGATATGTTCAGTGGAAAAATAGCTTTCGTAAATTCCTCATTGCTTTGAACACAAGTACAACTTTTCTATGCTTTACAGCCAACACATTTAGGACACTTACTAGATTTTAGATATTTTGTTAAACTGGAATGTAGAGGAAAAAAGTACTAAAGCAAGTCTTTATAGAAAATGTATTACTGTTAATAACAACTTGCATAGTTCCAGCCATCATCCCACTAAATGAAATGCAACAGTAAAAGGGTAACAAGTAAGAATCCCTAGGAAGACTACAAATGATATTGAGTTCTTGGAAGAAAGTACAGTTGTGTAAAATCTTACCATAACAGTAGACATTCTTTCCTTCAATGTTACAGTATTCTTAACCTATGGGATTCCCTGCCATGGAAGCCTGACGTCAACCAGTATACTAAACCTTGCACAGCGTAGGGCATAAAGGTGACGTCCAGATGTACCATTCTCAGAACTGATTGCCCCAGTAGGAAAACCACTCTAAGGAAATCCAGGAGGTAATCAGTACATCCAGGAAGGAACAGGACTGGGGGAAGAAGGGGGAGAGTGAATACTGCAACAGTGAATGTAAGGCCATCTACTGTTATGGTAACATTTTACACAACTGTACTATGTTCTTACATTCACTACTGCAGCATTCTTAATGTATGGGAGAATGCCAACGCTCAAGAAGAAACTTGGGAGGAGGAGGAAGGAGCAGTACTGCCTTCTAAGAAGCCATAAAGAATGACCCTAGCAAAACCAGTTCTAGCTCTGGATATACCATCTAATTTGTAGTGCTTGGTAAAAGTATGCACAGAAGTCCAGGTAGCTGCTTCAAGAACAGAATTAATATCTAAGCCCTTGAAAAAAAGCACCAGAAGAAGCCACAGCTCTAGCAGAATGACCCTTTACAGAAAAAGGAAGGCTCTTACCATGAAAGGTATAAAAAAAGATATATAGACTTTGAGATCCAAGAAGAAATAGTTGGCTTGGATACAGCTAATCCTAGAGACCTAGGAAGAAAAGAAACAAACAACTGATCAGATTTTCTAATAGACTTATTCTTATCCAAATAAAATTTGAGTTGTCTATGCACATTCAGAGTATGCAGCACCCTCTCACAGATTGTGGAGAGGGGTAAAAATTAGGCAAATGAATAGACTGATTAAGTGACAACTCATTAACCACCTTGGGCATAAAAGGATTAATACGCGAAAACACCCTCTTCTTATGAAATATCAAAAAAGGACGACGAGCCATAACGGTTTGCAAACGGCACCCATCTGATAGAAGTAACAGCTAACAAAAGGACCATCTTCCAAGAACAATGTTGTAAGGAAGCTGAAGCAGCAGGCTCAAAGGGAGCCTGAGTCAACTTTTCCAAAACAAAATTAAGATCCCAGGGAGGAGGAATAGGCTTCTTAGGAGGTCTAGAAGCTAAAGGAGGAGATAAAGGGAAACGAGCAGAGATAGCTGATAAGCGGGCCTTAACAGAAGAATAGGCCAAACCAGCACTGAACAACTCACACAAAACAGAGAACCAAATAGAAAACCTCTTCCACTTGGGTAAGTAGAATTTTCTAGTAATAGGTTTCCTGGCTTTCTGCAGGACTTTCAGTACATCCTCAGAAAAAAGGTGTCTATGGGGAATCAAAATCCTATCACCCATGGTGTCAGTTGAAGAGTGGACAAGTGAGAATGGATAAGAGATCCTTTGTCTTGTGTGAGTAGATCTACCCTGTGAGGTAACTTGTGATGACTGCCCTTGGCTAAATGCAGAAGAGGAGGGAACCAATGCTGTTGTGGCCAAAAGGGAGTCACCACCAAGATTTTGGGAGCATCCTTTTGAATTTTGAACAGAACTTTTGGAATGGGAGGAAGGGGAGGAAATGCATAAAGAAACATCCCCTTCCAAGAAAAAAAAGAGAGTGTCCACCTTCCACACCAGAGGACCTGGGATTCTGGCACAAAATAGAGGAAGTTGTCTGTTTAGAGGGGAGGCAAATAGATCTACTTGAAAAGTACCCCACTGGTGGACAATGCCCAGAAACACATCCCTGTGAAGCACCCATTCATGGGATTGAGTTAAAGACCTGCTCAGAGTGTCTGCCACAATGTTTTGACCTGAAGAGATGTAAATTGCCTGAAGAGTCACTTGATATTTGACAGCCAGATTACATACCAGGACAGCCAACTGGCAAAGAAGGTTTTGTTCCTCCCTGTTTATGTACCACATCAGTGTGGTATTGTTGGTGAATACATTGAGAGGCACTGGAGAGAAGAGGATAAAAAGCCTGAAGAGCCAACATAAAAAATCTTTCTGACACTGATGTGCTCCTTCTGCGTGACCACACCCCCTGTACCTTTAGTGAGACAAAAGCTGCTCCCCATCCCTCTTCTGAAGCTCTGTGAACAACTCCCGAGACAGAAGAGGGGGATGAAAAGGGAGCTCTGAATTTAGAGACAACTGCTGGATCCAACAGTGAAGTTCTTTCTTGAGACAAGGAAGGAGAGGAACTATAAAGTCTAGAGGATGTGCATGCTGAAGCTAGACTGACTTGAGAAACCACTGAAACTTTCTCATGTGGAGTTTGGCCAGAGGGAGCACTGGAATGGTGGATGCTATGAAACCTAGAGCGTTCAGAAACTACCTGGCTCTAATGGAGTCCAGAGGAAGAAGAGTTTGAAAGAAGGAAATGACAGTCAAGGCCTTTGAAGAAGGCAGCGATACCAGCATAGGCACTGTCTGAATCCTGCAACCCAGAAAGACATGATCCTGAGAAAGAGTCAGAGAAGACTTTTTGAAATTTATGGTGAACCCCAAGCTGTGAAAAGGGGAGATGGCAAAATAAAGATTTTGCAAAATAACCTCTGGAGAGGATGTATGAATCAGCAGATCATCCAAATAAGGAAATATTTGGATCCCCTGAAGCCTGGAAGAAGCAATCACAGGAGCGAGCCATTTGGTGAATACTCTTGTGGCAGTAGAAATGCCAAAGAGCAAAGAAGAGGACTGAAAATGCCAGGAAGCAACAGACAAATGCAAAATCTTCCTGAAAGGGGATGTATCGGAATATGGAGATAAGCATCCCTGAAATCTGGAGACACCATATAGGTCTGAGATCACAAAAGAGGGAAGAGAGTCTGAAGGCACAGCATTCAAAAGGGGAATTGCAGTAGATAGTAAAGACAATCACAAGGCCTTCTATAGTTATGTAAAGAATCTCCACGGCAATACCCAGATTTGCTCTGAGCTACTGCACAATGGTACCTCCTACACCGAGCTAACAGATATTGCCAATATACTGGCCGACAGTGCAAACTTTACCCCCCCCCCCAAGGACCAGTCATAATACCAGTAGATTGCCAGGCACCCAGTATTACTGCTGCACAGGTTACAACAGCACTGTCCAAGGTCAAGAATACAGCTTCTATGGGACCTGACAATATCTCTGGCTATGTTCTACATGAACTACAGAGTGAACTGGCACCTCACCTGTGTGCCCTCTTCAATCACAGCCTCACCTCAGGCTTTGTCCCTACCAAATGGCACACTGCTACAGTCATCCCTCTCCACAAAGAAGGAGCAACTACAGACCCTGGGAACTATCGCCCCATTAGCCTGATAAGTCTGATATGCAAAGATAAGGAACGCATAATCATGGACCTAATAAACAAGGATATAGGGAATCTCCAAACTCTGGATCCCTCACAGTTTAGTTTTGTGAAGGGTAGATCATGCCTGCTCAACTTGGTCGACTTCTTTGAGTCCGTCATCAGAGCTGCAGATGAAGGTAAGGTAGTTCTTACAGCCTACCTTGATCTGGTCAAGACCTTTGATAGCATTCCCCACTCAGGAATCATAGAAAAACTCACTAAGCTCACAGAAAGAACCCACAGTGTGAAAGTAGCTGACTCCAAGTTAGACTGCCGACCATTCACGAGTGGAGTCCTACAGGGATCGGTCCTGGGTCCCCTCCTATTTGGTATCTACTTCTCAGAAGTCCAGGCCAACACAAAATGACTCTAGCTGACAAAGTTCACAGACAATTGCAAGTTGGGGCCATTATTAACTCCCCAAGTGATGTTGACATCCTACAGAGAGGCCTCATTGAGACCAACGACTGGTGTCAGAACCATGGCTTTAAGCTCAGTGCTAAAAAATGTGTCATCTTCCCCTTTGGGAAAAACCCAGTTCCCATGAATTACCACATTGATGATAGTTGCCTGAACACAGAAGGCGTTATAATAGACCTGGGAACACAGGTTGACAGCAACCTCTCTTTTGACCACGACATTGCCACTGTGGTCAGAAAGCCCTTCTATGTGGCACATCTCATTACTAAGGGTTTTGCATCCAGGAAGAAAGAGGTCATTGTCTCCCTCTACTCTTCCCAAGCCACACATCCCTGGGCAAGGCAGGAGTCCTATAACCCATTCGCTCTTGCCAGGGTACCTTATTAGCAAATTTATTACCCCCTATTACAAGGGTTGTGTGGTAAAGAGTTGGCCATCTTACTGGTTCAGGGAGGCATCCCATGCTCCCCTGTTGGAGGACCGTTTTCCTCTTGTGGTGGCCTGTGAGATCTGATCCCATGCTGCCAGTTGCAGGAAGTGTGCCTATGCATACTCTCTCAGCTTGCTTTCATGCACATGTGTTCACAGTCTCATACTTTTCAGGTGCATCTCCTAGTGCTCCTAATATGTGTCACACATGGTGAGACAGAGCCTTCTGCGTCCTTATACAATGAGTGAGAAGACAGTGGCCATTCCCCTCCCATCCTCCCCTACTATCGTCTACAGACATCCCAGCCGCTGGTCAATTTTGGTTTGCTGGAGTCCAATCATGCTGTGCCATGGAGCTAGTTCAGTTAATAGGTTCTTAGGTGTTTACTAGGCTAACGACTACAAGGGCCTTTTTAAGCCTAGCCAAGCATCCTAAATCTCTAACAAGTTCTGATACCCTTTGTGATGACCCAACACTGGACTAGTAATCAAGGAGCCTCAGTCCTCACCAGTGGGGGGACAAACACTGGGAGGATGACAAGTACACACATACTATTTCCTGATGCAGCTCTCTGCATCAAGTGCAATTTCCCTTAAGATCAAATGAAAGTACAGTTGTGTAAAATCTTACTATAAAAGTAGTTGTCGTTTCACTGTTGCAGTACTCTTCACCTAAGGGATCTTCTGCCTAGGATAGTCCATCATCTGGGCCAGTATACCAAAGGCTTCAGCTCTTATAGGCACTCTATGTCACACACATATGCTCCCTGTGCATGATTTAGGGCATAAAGGTGATGTACCAACGCAGACACTCAGAACTGAAAAAGACCAGATGGTGTTCGGTTCCTCCAGGGACAAAATAGGAACATGTACATCCAAGAAGGAAAAATAAAGAATGAAGAAGGGGGGCAACCAAAACACAGAGCAGGACTCAGGACAGAGGAGAAAGAAGGGAGGGACTGAATACTGCTAAAGTGAAAAGGAAGACATCTACTGTTATAGTAAGATTCATGGATTCATAGATTGTTACTAGGCTAAAGACCCAGGGGCCTTTCTAAGCCCAGTCAAGTTTTCCTTAAAGAATACTGTTATCCTGTATTCAAACAGGACATTGAGGGACAGGCATTTATAAACTATCTCTGTTCATAAGGGACATGGGTGCCAGGTCCAGTGCAAATTTGCTATTTCCTGTCCACTGGTCTAGGTTGCAACTAGGCACTACTGGATAACAGACTAACTCAGCTTCACATGGATGGGAAGCCTGTTCCATAGAAGAGGCAGGCCACTATGTCCTTCCATATCACCATTACAGTATGCTTCACCTAAGGAAGAGTACAAGAGCTCAAGAGGATGCCTGAGAGGAAAAAAGTAGAGAAGAACCCTCCGTAAACCCATGCAGGACAGCCCTGGCAAAATCTGCTCTGGCCCTGGAAACATCATCCAACTTGTAATGTTTAGTGAAGGTATGAACAGAGGACCAAGTATCGGCCTCAAGCATAGAACTGGTATCCGGACCCTTGAAAAAGGCACCAGAGGAGGAAACTACCCTAGCAGAATGTGCATTTACAGATGAGGAAAGACATTTGCTATGAAAAGAGCAAAAAAAGGAAATGGTCTTAGAAATCCAGGAGGAGATGGCTTGCTGAGAAACAGCCAAAACAAAAGTCCTGGGATGAAGAGAAACAAAAAGCTGCTCAGATTTGAGAAAACTTTAGTTTTATCTAAATAATGTTTGAGCTATGTAAATCCAAGGCGTGAAGAACCTTCTCACTAGCAGACTGTGGAGAAAGAAAAAGGGACAACTGACTGACCACATTGGGTATAAAAGGTGGATTAGTACGAAGAGACACCCTGTCTCTAGGGAAAGCTAATAAAGAAGGAATAGCCATGAAAATCTGAAGTTCAGACACCCTGTTTGCTGAAGAAACAGATAAAAAGCAGAACAGTCTCCAAGCACAATGTTGCAAGGAAGCAGGCTCAAAAGCAGTCTAAATCAATTTTTTAAGTACAAAACTGAGGTCCCAAGAAGACAGAATAGGCTTCCTGGGAGGCCCGACACAAAGGACACCTTTAAGAAATTGCTTGACAACAAATATAGAGGCCAAAGGGGGCATCAAGGGCAGATGAGCAGAAATTGTTGAAAGGTGAGCTTTAACTGAAGACTATGCCAACACAGCATGTAGCAGATGACACAACTGAAAGAGAACCAAAGGAACCTCCACAGATAGAGGATCCTGATGGTGAGACAGGTACCAGACAGAAAATCACTTCAATTTGGGCATATACAATTCCCTGGTAGTGGGTTTCCTGGCCTCAGCCAGGACACAAAGCAGGTCTTCAGAAAAGGGGTGCCTAAAAGAGATCAAAACCTTATCACCCAAAGTATTATTTGAAGGGTGGACAAGTGAGGATGGATCTGAGACCTCTTGTCTTGAGTGAGAAGATCTATCCAGTGAGGTAACTTTTGATGATTGCGCCTGACCAAATGAGAAAGAAGCCGGAACCAACACTGGGCCAAAACGGAGTCAGCAGCAAGATTCTGGAAGAGTCACCTGATCTTGTACAGAACTTGTGGTAACACAGGAAGGGGGAAAAAGGAATACAGAAACATCCCCTTCCAAGGACTTGAGAGTCTGAAACAGTATAGAGGAGGTTGTCTGTTCAGACAGGAGGCAAAAATATCTACCCGAGGAATATCCAACCAATAGGCAATGTCCAGGAACACATCTCTGTGAAGTATCCATTTGTGAGCCTTTGTGCTAGACCTGCTCAGGGAGTCTGCCACTAGACTGTGCTCTGAGGGATACTGGATAGCTCGATCCCAGACCTGAAGAACTACTCTACAAATAAAACAGGACTTTATGGTCCCCCTACTTGTTGACATATCAAATCATTGTGGTATTGTCACTGAAACCTTTGAGGAGTCCAGGATGAAAGAGGGAGTGAAAGGCTTGCAGACCCCTCATTTCCTTTATGCTGATGTGCTCTGACCTCTGATGAGGAGACCAGAGACCCTGAACCTTAAAGGCCCATAGGAGGCACGCCACCCACTGTCTGAGGTGTCTGTAAAGAGTTCATGAGTGGGAACTGGAGTTTGAAAAGAAAGCCCCATGTTGAGAGAAAGTTGATGAATTGACCACTGAAGCTTGAGATAGAGAAGGACAGATACCAGGAAATTCAGGGGTTAGTAATGTTGAAGCCACACTTATTTGAGGTGCCACTGAAGTTTCCTCATATGGAGCCTGGCAACGGTCAAAATCATGAACCCCAGGATCCGGAGAAATTTCTTGGCTGTGACAGATACCAGAGGAAGAGGTGACTGAAAAAAAAGGTTATTAGAAACACAGCCTTGGGGGCAGGCAGAGATGCCAAGATGGGAACCGTCTAAAGTCTGCAACAGAGGCAAATATGATCCTGGGAAAGCATCGGAACTGATTTTGACAAACCCCCGGCAGTGTAATAGGCAAGTGGTAAACTTGAGATCCTTCAGCAGACTGCTGGAGGAAGCAGCTTGAATAAGCAGATCATCTACACAGAGAAATATCTGAATATCTCCAACCTTGTAAAAAGCAAGGATAGGAATGAGGGATTTGGTGAATACCCTTGAGGCAGTAGAGAGGCCAAAAGGTAAAGCAGAAAACTGAAAATACAAGAGACAGAAATGAACTATTCCTGAAGAGAGGATGGATGGGGATGTGAAGGTAGGCATCCATGAGATCCAGAGATACCAGAAAGGCCTGGGGGAGAAGAGGACGAAATAATGTCTGCAGAGATAACATCCAAAAGGAAGGAATTTTGTGGAAGGTGTTTAGCCTGGAATGATCCAAAATTGGTCTCCACATTTTCCTTTCATGGGAAAAAACATCCTGGAATGAAACCCCTTACCCACTTGAGCAGGAGGTATGTCTTGAATGGTACCCTGAGCCAAAAAAGAGTGAGGAACCGCTGGGAAAAAGAGAGCTCTTCTCATGGAAACTGAAGAATTCCTGAAAAGGAAGGAAGGAAGGGACTTCCAAAACCATGAAATATCCCTGATGGATAATGGACAGAAGCCAAGTGCCTGAAGTTATTCATAGCCAATTTGGAAGAGAGAGTAGCAGATGGAAAAGGGAACCTAGATGACAGAAGGAGGAAGCAAAGAGTCAAACATAACCCTGCTTGTCCTGGAAAGCAGGTTTCTGGCTGGCAGCAGCCTGAGTAGACTTAGCAGGAGATCCAAGAAAACACTGGTTCAAAATCACCAAAAACACAAACCAGTCACACAGAACTCCTATAAAGGCTGTCCCTCCACAGCAATTGACTGCACGATAGTATCAGCAGAAACACCAGTTCACATGGATAAAAATTAAAGTTTAATTCTTCCAGCAAGTAGGCACCATAGTGAGGCAAACAATAAAAACAAAACAAACAGTTCTGACATTAAACCAACAGAATAAGCGCTTTCATCTTCTGGGAGATCTGGACTTATGGAGTCATCCTCCTCTGAGCTGTAGTCCAAGAAGGATAGGCCTTTGTGGAGCACTTCTGTTAAGTAATCTAGTATATAAGGTAAGCTGGGCACAGTTGTGCCCATTCCCTGAGACTGGCTCCAGGAACAGTATCTTTTCCATTTTTATGAATCAGATTTTCTAGTACTAGGCCTCCTTGCCTCAAGGATGACATCCAGCACCTGCTTACTGAGGGTTGGTGGTGTTGAATTCAGGGGATTAGCCAGGCTGCAAGGTTCAGGGTCTTTAGCTGAGGGTGCAGAATCTGGCCCGCTTGCTGGGACAGCAGGGAAGGAGTCTGAGGTAGGTGCCATGGTTGCAGCACTGTCATACTGCGCAAAAGAGGGTACCCAGTGCTGGCATGCCCAGTCTGGTGCAATCAGGATTGTCCTTGGCTTGTCTTGTTTGATTTTTAGTAGAATCTTCGAGAGGAGTGGCAGAGGGGGAAAGGCATAGACTGAGAGGCTTTCCTAGGTGAAGGACAGGGCATCCACTTTCCAAGCTTTGCTGTGGGGAGTTCTGGTGCAGTATTTGCTCAATTGACAGTTCTGAGGGGAAGCAAAAAGGTCCACCTGTGGTGTCCCCCACTTGTTCCTCAAAAGTTTGAATATTTTGGGTTCCAGTTTCCAGTCGTGTGGGTCCGTGAGATTTCTGCTTAAGTTGTCTGCCAGTGAATTTAGTTTGCCTGGCAGGAATTGAGCTTGTAAGTACACTTGGTTGCTCAAGGCTGTGTTCCACAGAGCCATGGCTAGTCTGCAGAGTGGGCAGGAATGGGTTCCCCCCTGTTTGTTTATGTACCACATAACTGTGGTGTTGTCTGTCTTTACCAATAGTTGTCCTGGAAGAATAAGATCTTTGAAGGCTGTCAGAGCATTCTGTACAGCTAACATTTCTTTTTGATTGATATGCAGGTGCATTTGGTTTGGGTTCCATTTGCCCTGAATGCACTGCCTTGCCATGTGAGCCCCCCATGCATAGTCTGATGCATCTGTTGTTAGGGTTTGGGTGGCAGGGGGTAGAGTGAGAGGGAGTCCTTTGTGGTTGCAGGCCTCTGCCCACCAAAGGAACTCTGTCCTTAGACAAGGAATGATAGGAATCATTGTTTCTAGGTCCTGAAAATGTTGACACCAGAGACTTTTTAGGTACCATTGAAGTTTCCTCATATGTAGTCTTGCATATGGAATTTGTAGAATGCAAGACGCCATAAACCCTAGGGCTTGCAGTATTTTTCTTGCAGATAGCCGGGTTTTGGTGGCCAGTAGATTGAAACAGTTTGTCAAATAAATTTCTCTGGAGTGAGGACTGCCATCTGGGAAGTTGTGTTAAAGATTTCTCCCAGGATTACAATCTGTTGGCTAGGTACCAGCTGTAATTTCTTTTCATTGATGGTGTACCTCAGTGAAGTTAGAAGTCTCTTTACAAATGCCAAGTGCTGAAGTAGCAATTCCTGACTGTCCGCCTGAATCAGGCAATCGTCCAAGTATGGGTAAATTGGAATTCCTTTCTGCCTGCAATATGCAATGACTGGAGCTAGGCACTTTGTGAATACCCTGGGCACAGTAGATAAGCCAAAGGGAAGTGCAGAGAACTGATAATGCATAGAGCCTGCTCTGAAGCGTAGATATTTCCTGCAAGATTCCCTTATGGGGATGTGCAGATAAGCTTCTTTTAAATCTAGGGTTGCTAGCCAGTAGTCCTTGGCTAGCATAGAAAGCAGCTTTTGGAGAGTTAGCATTTTGAATTTTGGAACCACCAGAAAGGTGTTGAGAATAGACAGATTCAGGATAGGATGACAAAAGTTTACTTTTTTGTGGACCAGAAACAGTCTGGAGTAAAAACGTTGTCCCCTTTGTTCTGCTGGGACAGGCTGAACAGCCTTGATACAGAGTAGAGAAAGTACTTGCTTTTGGGCCTCTGCCCACTGGTTTGGGAGGAGGTCTGGCCATCTGCTTATGGATGGGAGTGAGTGGAACTAGAATCTGTATCCCTGGGAAACAATGTTTAAGGCCCATTTGTCTTGGGTAATGTATTGCCAGTTTTTGGCATGCAGTGCAAGTTTCCCTCCT
This sequence comes from Protopterus annectens, assembly GCF_019279795.1. Lineage (NCBI taxonomy): Eukaryota > Metazoa > Chordata > Ceratodontiformes > Protopteridae > Protopterus > Protopterus annectens. The sequence continues at coordinate 272,387,276 of NC_056748.1, forward strand.
AAAGGTACAAGTACTTGGGCAAGGCTTGGAAGAGTTAAGGTTTAAGGTTAAGTCATTGTGCAATTTTACCATTGAATGGAGGCTTACTACTCCCTGTTTTAGACATGGGAGCACTCCATTGCTTAGATCTGTGCATAACCTGAGACTTCAGTCTTGGTGGTCTGCTGCCACTGGGCTTGGACTGAGAAAGCCAGGAAGGGACTGGAAAAGACCATTTGTGTAGGCTAATGCCTACTGAATCTAGGTGGCTGTAATTGTAAGAAATATTTAACAGTTTGCATAGATTTAGCTTTCTCCTCCATTCTTTTGAGGACTACTTCTGCTTTATTACTAAATAGACACTCTTGATTTAATGGTGCATCCAGCAATTTTGCTTTGACATGATCTGGCAAGTTTTGTTCCTTCAGCCAACCATGTCTTCTAAGAACAGACCCAGTGACAGCAGCCCTGCAAGATGCTTCTAAAGCATCAAACCCACATTGCAAAGTACGTTTACCAACTTGGTTAGCAGAATGCATTAAATCTTTGTGTTCTGCACAATCAGGAATCAACAACATTTTTTGTTTAATTAGCTCCATAATATGTTGCTGACACTAACATATGAAACTGACAAATTAAAGCCCTAATGGCAAATGTAGCAGAGGTGTATACCTTTTTACCCCATCTGTCTCATGCCCTGGAATCCCTGTCCGAATGGGTAGGATTTTTGGCAGTTGTAGCCTTAATGCCTTTAGGCCCCTGGGAAATGGTCTCTGGATCCACAGTAGGATTCCTAAAAAGGAATTTGTGGGAGTCAGGCACTCTATAGTACCTGTCAAGTTTCCTGGGAGCTGGAGGCAAGGTATCAGGGATAAGGCTGGATTCCAGGAAGACATCTACAATTTCCAGGGCAGGAGGGATAGCTAGAGGTCTGTGCTGAGGCAAGCTTAAAAATTCACCGAGTCTCTTTTTGGACTGGGAGTAGTCCTGGCACTCCCAGCGGAAATGTTTTCTAAGGGTGTGCAGGGTTTCGCCAAAATCTTCTGGAGGGGAAACAGAAGGAATGGAATCCTCTGCATCAGAATCCTCATAGGTAGATAAGGGTATGTCCTGGAAATCAGAAGGATCAGAGTAATCAGATTCCTGATCAGAAGAATCAGAAGGAAAATCAGTTCTGGTCTTTTTGAAGGGGAAGGCTGACTTCCCCTAATTAAAGTAATGAGGGTCCTCAGCTATTCTAATCATTTGTTTTTGTGGCATGTGGGCCTTAGAATGCGCTTTGGTTGTCAGTTTCCCAGGCGTAGTGCAAACTTTAGGCCTGAGAAATTCGGTATTTTTGGTCTGAAAGGAAGTCGTCGGTTTAATATGAAGATCGGAAGGCCTGAAAACACCCTCAGAAGCCAGTGCCTGCACAGCGGCTCTGGCCCATCCAAGGTAGAGACATCTGCAGACTCCATAGTCGAAGAAGCATCTTGCAGCATACCAGACTCCGAATGGGTCTCAGTAGAGGCCTGAGAATCTGTAGAAGCGGGCATCACATCAGGGGCTGCAAAAGCACCTCACTGAGTACCGGCGGACTGGCGACTAGCTTAAGGTTAGCACTGTTAGCAGACTTGGACCTATGTGGTCTGTCTCTGTCTTTATCCTTTCGTTTTTTCAGATCTGCTGTAGTCGAATGGGTTACTGAAGTCATTTCAGAGTACAGAGATCGAGAGTGAAAGAATTTAGCTACAAAAATAGCCCAATAACGAATAGTTTGGGCGTTGAACAAGGCACAAAACCGACAGCAAGGATCGTCGTGGTCTAGGCCTAAACAGGTGACACAGTAAGAATGAAAATCTCTGTGAGGTATTTGCTTTCCACAGGCAAGACAATTATTAATTTGTTTTGACATTGGTAAGAGCAAGAAAAAAGGATCCCCAATGGGGTACTTATCTTTTAGAAGACTTCAGGTCTGAAACTCGAAAAACAACAATTTCAGGAGTCGGCCGACCGGCACTTGCGAACTGCTTCAGCTTTGGGCACTGCACTGCAAGAAAGATTGATGTAATGGCATTGGCTGCATGTTTTATACCCCTGATGACCTGACGAAGAAGCGACAGTATCCGACGCAGAAATCCCAAGACTCTTGGTATTCAGCCCGGCTGAGGGCTACCTGCAGGCAGATAACCCAAATGTGATGAATGCAACAGTGAAACACGAAGAACATTTGCCATTGTCATCTCTGTGCACAAAGGTGGCACCACTACTGACCCTGGAAACTATCGCACCATTAGCTTAACAAGTCTGATCTGTAAAGTCATGGAGAGTATTATGGACTTCATAAACAAGGCCATAGGCAATCTCCAAGCACTTGACTCCACCCAGTTTGTATTTGTTAAGGGCAGATCTTGATTGTTGAACCTGGTTGACTTCTTTGAGACTGTCAACAAGGCCCTGGATGAAGGAAAGTCAGTGTATATCCCTATCTCATCAGGTGGGTGGACAACTAGCTCACTAACAGGACTCTCACGATCAAAATAGGCACCATCACCTCTGATAGCAGACCTGTCACTAGTGGAGTTCCCCAAGGATCTTTCCTGGGACTCCTTACTGTTTGGCACCTTCTTCTTGGAGGTCCAGGCAAAGACAAAAGGCCTGTGGCTGACCAAGTTTGTGGACTAAGTTGGGTGCTGTCACTGACTCCCCAAATTATGTTAACACACTGCAAGTGTGTCTCACCGCAACTAATGACTGGCAAAGTCATGGCCTCAAGCTAAATCCAAAAAATGTATCGTACCATTCAGCAAAAACACAGCCCCTACTGGTTGCCACATCAACGGCAACCCCCTAAACATAGAACTTGTGGTGACAGACCTGGGTACTCAGGTTGATAATCTCACATTCGACCATCATGTAGCAGCAGTGGTCAGAAAAGCCCTTTACTTGGTTCATCCCATAATTAAAGGGATCGCATCCAGAAAAAAGGAAGTTTCTACCTCTCTATACTTCTCCCTCATTAGACCAATAATGGAGTACAACTCCCCGTTTGGTATGTACCTCTCCAAACATTTGCACCAACTGGAAAGGCCACAGAAATACCTCACAAAGAAAATCCATGGCCTCCAACACCTGTCCTATGCAGACAGGTGAAAATCACTATCACTCTACTCTGTATCATACAGGTTGCTCAGAGGTGATCTGTGTCTCGCCTATAAGGCAATCTCGGACCCTGCCCTACTAGAGACCTTCATATCTGTAAGTCTACCTCCTCGCGCATTACTCCCTTGAAAAGCCTGAATCTAATACGAGATATCAACAAAACCCAGAGGGTGCCTCGTCTCTGGAATAAACTTCCCATACACGTCAAACAGAGTACCACGCTGACCCTCTTCAACCGCAACCTTGATGAGTGGATGGGAAACCACAAATCTGACCCAGGTGTTCCACCTGTGTCCCTTATCGGCAGGGGTGGCACGTGCTGACTGAGGTTTCTTTTTGGGGATAAATTCTTGGCTAGGGTTGTAAGGGCCCCAGGGCCATACCTCCTATGATCATTGGGTGCTGGATATTTGTTAACTTTCAATCTAATTTGATAGACAGTTTTAATGGCACTTGAGTTTAACCTTATAGTTTCCATTAAACTGACCAATGTCCACTGTGTCCAGCACAAAAAAACTAAACTTCTTAAAATTGTCACAAATGCTAGAGTCCATTGTCAAGGCATTATTCTCATCACTGTGTCCGATAGCCAGGGTGTACTGCTATATTCTTCATTTGAATCTTCTAATTGTCTTCCCTATATAAAAACAGGGACAAAACTCGCATATAGCCAAATACAGAACCCCATGAATTTGGCAGTCATATCTGCCTTTCAAATGTAATATAATATCACAAGCTCTCAAATAAACACTTGAAACATTATTAACAAAGCGGCACTGCTTGCATTTGCCACATTTGAATGTGCCAAATCGTGGAACTTGGTAAACTCCTCCCAGTTCCCATGTACTGTATTACATCTGCATTATTTCTCCACTTTACATTCTTTCCCCAAACATATATGTTGCTCCTATATACCTATGGAAAAAGCATGAAAGCGGCAGTGAAATAGTGATAGAAAGACTAGCTGTTCACATTAACAGTGTCTGTAATCACAAATGTGTGTGTGTTCAATAAAAGAATACAGAATTGTGTTATCCTTTGTAGTAATTTAGTTTGCTAGTCATGCTAATGTCATCTGAGTTTTGATTAGTCTTCAGCCTATCAACACCCTGTCAGACATCTCAGACTTTGCAGAGAGGCCTACACAAAGACTTTCACAGGAAAATTACACATGTTGGACTCCTATGTACTCACAGAATGAGTCCTTGAACAAGTTGGAGGTGTTTGTTGAAAGAAAATAGTATCGCTTGGGATGGCACCAACAAGCGCATGACTGCTACAAACACTATGAATTTGCCATTCTCCAAAAAGCTGTCACCTCTCAGTTGGTTACCTAAAGCAGTAAGAAATGCTGGACACAAGGCTCTGCCCGTTCATAAAAAACACTGTTGGCATTCAATATCATATCCACATCCGAAGGCATCACACATCATGATTTCAGTACAACTGCATTAGCATTTTTTTGCTTTCAAGGCCAGGACAAACTGCACTGCTCAAAACTGTTTTGCGGATTCAGTGAACTCTGAAAAACCGCAACGCTTTAATAACCACTACAATAGTAAATGCAAGACTTAAATCATTTGCAGTTTTATAAGGTCCAAAAATTCTGGTGATTGCACTGACATTTCTTGTGCTCATGTTTCTTAGTTCCAAATTTCCATAACCTTCAGTTGTAAACCTTTACAGGCAGCCCACTCAGGAATTTAGTTTGAAACCTGATCTTTTACTCTTATTTGTTACTCTGCTTCAATTTGCTGTCCCTCAGCAAATTCTATTTTACAAGATCAAATATTCGGTGAAAAATCACAGCAATTTTCCCCTGCCATTTCCCTTAGCTCATTTTGACATCCCTTGATTACTTATTCCAGATTCTTCATCTTATACGTTCTTCTGTCTGAAGTATTTACAGGTGCAACATTAATCATCTTTGCTTCACAGTATAAAATGTTCCATCTTTCAATATCATCTTACATGTTTCAAGGTTTTCAAAAGGTTTCTGTTACTTCTGGCCTTACCTCATCCAACCAGTCACTTTTGGCCTGGTGAAATACTCTTCCTTCCATTTCTGATTTCTCCTTCAAGTGCTTACTGTTATTACTTATTTACCGGCAGATGAAACATCAGCACTGGACAACTGCTCCTCTGCGATCAAAATCCCTGTCTAGCTTAACCTCACTGGACTAGACACCCACCCCTTCAGAAGTGGGATAGGTTAATTCTCTGAGTATGCAGAAGCATTGAAGAGGAGATTAGGACATCTTTATGAAAATGTCACCTATGCGGTCATAACTTTTTCCCTTGAGATGTACAATCTTGATACACTCGGCTTTACCATTTCAAATAAAGATGAAGAGGAACATAACAAATGTGACTTGTTTTTGGGATGTATCAAGACAACAGAGCTGTCTGACTCAATGCTGAATAATATCTCACGCGTGTTGCACAAAGTAGCACTTCCATCTATCTTGATTCGATTTTTTTTTCAGCAGTAATGGACAAAATTACACTGCATGTGATACACAGACAACAGAAATGTTCAGTTTCAGGCTACTCGCTATGAAGTCATTTCAATTTCCTTGAAAGGATGTTTCAGCAAAAATTCTCTTTCCTCTTAGACAAATTTCACTATCAAAGGTATCAATAAAACTGACCTCAGATTTGTGCAATTAAGTTTCATACTACAAACTGTATACTGGGGATACATCTTTCTTACTGGTGACACACAAAGCCTGGATTTTCTTACATAACAGCTTTACTATAATAACTAATGATATTTAAGAACATACTCAGGCCAAACCTAAACATAATGACAGTAACATGCATATATTAACTACGTAGCCTGTTAATGTCAACAAGTAACCGTTTAAATGATGTATAGAGGTGTGTCTGTGTAGGTTTGTACATTTGTGTATAGAGTGTGGTGACTGCTTAAGATGATTTTGCAAGCTTGCTTTACTTCCTTATGTAAATAAACCAAGTATGAAAAGCATGTTGGTGTCTAGAGACTAATTTCTGTAGCTGGATTTGTAAAAAAAAAAAAAAAAAAAAAACTGCTATTATATGTATACACATAAAACACACGTGTGCACACACCTGTTTGCTTTTTCTGTTTTTTTTTTTCCTGTTAACTTCTTCTTGTCTCCAGGTGTAAACAAAGACTGATGAAAGACAGAAAAGAGACTTTTCTTCAAAATAAAGCCAATAAGTTAAAGTACCACCAAATACCAACACACTCGCACCATACACTACCTATGCAAGCGTTCACCAAGTGTTTTACAATGGACTTCATCAAGGGAATAAATGAGGGATGGACCCCAAATACATGAACACATATCACAGGTGTCAATAAAGTTAGTCAAAACAGAAGTACCAGGAAGAGATGCTAAAGTGTTCCATTTTAATAAGATCAAGACAGGGATGGGGTAAGGGACATCAAAACACACACATACAGGCCACATGAAATTGAGTACCAACAACCTTCCCAATGTTACGGACCAGGAAGATCATTTCTCTGTTACAATGCTGTTAAATCCATTAAATGAATTAATGGAAATACCTTAAAGAAAGGTATGTTCCTTAGTTTAAATGCAGGTGGGCAATGATCAATGAGGGAGAGACACTCCAAGTAATTAAAATGCATAAGTATAACCAACTCAGTAAAACTTACATGCATCAAAATGGGCTCTCACAGAAAATAAGAACAGCTGCTATGTAATCACACTTTTAGGGATGTTTTGCTTCCCCCTTCCCTTTTTCTACCACAATCTCTGAGCTTTCAGGTGACTGTCAGTCTTACAGCTAGTCTCCCTCTAATCTTTCAGTCTAAGAGGACAGTTGGGATAACCAATGAAGCCTTTGGGTTATAATAAGCCTGGGGCCTAACTCAACCTCCACCCTCCAAGTCATGATCAAGTAAGAACTGTGAGGTAGTGTGGACACTGCAAGTACAATAAGACCCCTTAAATTATGTGGCTATCAGGCAGGCATTTTTAATAGTTCTTCTATGATGAATCCTTTTTATCACACAGAAAAAGTAAGCAGGCTGTTGCCCCCTCACTCCTTTCTTTCCCCGGACAGACATTAAGCACCCATGTCATTAGCTATGCATACAGTCTGCCAGCAGCATACATGGAACACCTGTTACTGTGCCAGCTGGCCATTCAACCTATAATCCCAACACTGCTATACAGAACTGCCTCCACAGTTAAACTGACCATACTTAAACAATGATACAAGGACAATTTCAAATATACAGTGGATATACAAAGTTTACACACCCCTGTTAAAATGCCAGGTTTTTGTGATATAAAAAATTAGACCACAATACATAATTTCAAAGCTTTTCCCACCTTTAATGTGACCTATAACCTGTGCAATTCAAATAAAAACAAACATATCTGTTAAGGGGAAAAAATATAAAAAATAAAAAATGTACAATACGCTGGTTGCAAAGTGTGCACACCTTTAAACTAATACTTTGTTGTGTGTGCACATTCTTAAACTAATACTTTGTTGAAGCACCTTTTGATTTATTTACAACATTCAGTCTTTTTGGGTAGGAGTCTATCAGAATGGCACATCTTGACTTGGCAGTATTTATCTACTCTTCCTTGCAAAAGCGCTCCAAATCTGTCATTTTGCTATGGTATCTCTTATGCACAGCCCTTTTCAGGTCACCTCACAGATTTTCTATTGGATTTAGGTCTGGGCTCTGGCTGGGACATTCCAAATCTTTAATTTTCTTCTGGTGAAGCCATTCTTTTGTTGATTTGGATGTATGCTTGGGATCACTGTCATGTTGAAAGGTGAAATTCCTCTTCATCTTCACCTTTCTAGTAGACATCTAAAGGTTTTGGGCCAAAAGTGACTGATATTTGGAACTGTTCATAATTCCATCCACCTTGACTAAAGTCCCAGCTCCAGCTGAAGAAAAGCAACCCCAAGTTATAATACTGCCACCACTATGTTTCACTGTGAGGATGGTGGTCTTTTGGTGATTCAAAGTGTTGTTTTTGTGTCAAACGTACCTTTTGAAATTGTGGCAAAAATTTTCAACCTTGGTCTGATCAGACCATAACATATTTTCCCACATGCTTTTGGGAGACTATGTATTGTTTTGCAAATTTTAGCCAGACCTGGATGTTTTTCTGTGTAAGAAAAGGCTTCCATCTTGCAACTCTACCCCATAATCCAGACATATGGAGAATACTAGAGATTGTTGTCACATGTAGTACACAAACAGTACTTGCCAGAAATTCTTGCATCTCCTTCAATGTTGCTATAGGTATTCCGGGATCCTCCCCGACCAGTTTTCATCTTGTCTTTTCATCAATGTTTGAGGGATGTCGAGTTCTTTGCAATGTCACTGTTGTCCCATATTTTCTCCACTTTTTGATGATTGTCTTCATTGTGTTCCATGGTATATCCAATGCTGTGGCAATTTTTTTGTACCCTTCTCCTGACCGATACCTTTCAATGAGATCCCTTTGATGCTTTGTAAGCCTCTCTGTGAACCATGGCTTTTGCTGTAGAAGGCAACTGAGTAAATGTCAGGAAAATCCTATTAGGACAGCTGAACTTTATTTGAGGTTAATCAGAGTCTCTTTAATTGATGGCAGGTGTGTACCGAAGAAGACTGAATGCTGTAATTAAATCAAAAGGCGCTTCAACACAGTATTAGTTTAAGGGTGTGCACACTTATGCAGCCAGCATATTGTACATTTTTTATATTTTTCCCCTAAAAGATTTGTTTTTCAATTGAATTGAACAGGTTACAGGTCACATTAAAGGTGGGAAAAGGTTTGAAATGATTTATTGTTGTCTCATTTTTTATATCACAAAACCCTGGCATTTTAACAGGGGTGTGTAAACTTTTTATATCCACTGAGTGGACAGGTGATCCAAACAAAACATTATAAGGGTTACTGCAAATGTTTACATCACTAATCTATTACAATCACAAGGCACTTTTGTGACTTACTTCACTCCTGCCTGCATTAACTAGCAGGTCACTTTTGAATCCATCTTGCTGTGGATGTGAAGTAGAAGAGAGTCAGAGATTAGTGAAAAACAACTTGCTGCAGGTTTTTTTTTACTTCTTCCCAAAGAACTACTCCGCCGTTTACACCCCAATGTACAGAGCACAGTTGTCTGACTTCATTGAAATATCTTGCCAGATGTGAACCAGTACATTGGCATTGAGATCCTCCTGCACATAAGAGACAACAGAAAAATCATAACTCACCCTAGATGGAGGTCAGCTGTGCTTCTCCTAAGTTGTCCTGAGCAACTACCTGGGAGAGATCTTTGGCCCTGTGACAATCTTGGCTAGTCCAGGTTCCCATTTTGCAAAGCACACCTCGTCCCCTTGGCTGATGGAGGTTTGTTGGCTTTTCACACACACACACACACACACACACACACACACACACACACACACACACACACACACACACACACACACACACACTTAGATATTTCCTTATTTAATGCCAAAAAATAAATCCATAAACAAAGTGTGAATAGATTAATCTTTACATCTAGAATCTCTGGATTTCGTCTTTATGTAACACTGTATCATATAAAGAGTACATCATTATTAAAAAGTGATATTTTTGGCTTTCCTCTATGCCTCATTAAAGTACAGGTGTGTACACCTACCATAAATGTAGATGTTCGCTTGTATTCACTGTTGCAGTCATTACATTTGGGTTATCTGCTTGTAGGTAAGCCCTCAGTCAGCCTGATTAACAAAGTCTTGGGTCCTGCGTCATTTGCTGTCTCTTCTTCCATGATGTCAGGGGTATAAAGTATGCAGCAGACATCATTACATCAGTTTTTCTTGCCCCAAATGTCAGGTGCCCCCCTAATGGGGAGCAATTAAATATAAAAATACAATGATATACCTCCAACAAAAAAGCAAATACACCAAAAAGGCTTTTAAGCATAGTAAAGGAAAGTAGAGGTATACCCAAAAGAAGTTAGGGGGCTGGAGGAAGGGTAACCAGGACTGCAACAGTGAATTCACTCGAACATCTACATTTACGGTAAGTGTACACAACTGTACTATGTTCTTTGTGTTTCACTGATGGAGTCATTACACTTGGGTAGATTCCCAAAGCTATGGTTGGGAGGAGGAACTTAGATAGCATTAGGACCAGCTATAAGGCCCTGCAAGACTGCAGTGGCAAAGCCAGCTCTAGATTTAGGGAAAATAGGCAAATGATAATGCTTGGTGAAAGTATGTACAGAACTCCAGGTAGCAGCTTCTAGTATGGCCCTGGTAGGGACACCTCTGAGAAAGCCGGCAGAGGTAGATGCAGCCTTGGTGGAGTGAGGTCTGATCCCCTAGGGGATAGGTTTCCCACGGTGCTTATAGCAGAAATGAATGCAATGGCCTATCCATTTAGAAATAGTTTGCTTTGAAATCGCCTTCCCCTCTGCCCCTGCAGCAAATGCTACCAGCAGTTGTTCAGATTTCCTTTGAGGTTTAGTCCTGTCCAAGTAGAATCTGAGTTCTCTGTGCACATCCAAGGAATGCAGCATCCATTCCCCTTTGTTCTGTGGATTGGGAAAGAAGGTTGGCAAATGAATGGGCTGATTAAGAGCCACACTGGATACTACCTTGGGCATGAAGGATGGATTGGGTCTGAGGGACACCCTGTCCGCATGAAAGATGATGAAAGGCTCCAACTGCCATAAGGGCCTGTAATTCAGATACCCTTCTAGCTGAAGTGATTGCTAAAAGGAAAGCTGTTTTCCAAGAAAGAAATTTGAAGTCTGCAGTAGCAGCTGGCTCGAAAGGAGGTAGAGTGAGTTAAGGTCCTAGGCTGGGGTTGGAGCTCTCCTGGGTGGTCTCAAATTTTTGGCCCCTCTGAGGAACTGCTTGAGCAGTGGATGAGAGAAGGGGGGGTTCTGTGTTATGAGCTGAAATGGCTGAAGCATGGATTTTAATGGAGGAAAAAGACAGGCCCTTGTGAAGCATTTCAGTTAAATATTGTAAAATCTGAGATAAATTGGGTGCTGCTGTGCCTATCCCTTGAGATTGGTTCCAGGCACAGAATCTTTTCCATTTATCTGCATAGGATTTTCTAGTGCTAGGCCTCCTTGCCTCTATACTGATATCCATCACAGGTTTTCTGAGGGATGGTAAAGGAGAGATTATGTAATTAGCCAGGCTGCAAGGTTCAGTGTTAGAAGCTGAGGGTACAGAATCTGGTTCTCCTACTGAGACAACAGGGAAGGAGTCTGAGGCAGGTGCCATGGGGATAACCGTGACACACTGTGTGCAGGAGGGGGTACCAATGTTGGTGTGGCCTGTCTGGAACAATCAAAATCATCCTTGGTTTGTCCTGTTTGATTTTTAGTAGTACTTTGGAGAGCAGAGGCAAAGGGGGGGAGAGGCATAGACTGATACGTTTTTCCAGCTGAAGGACAGAACATCCACTTTCCAGGCTTGTTTGGGGGGGGATTCCTTGTGGAAAATCTGTCCAATTGGTAGTTCTGGGGAGAGGTAAACAGGTCTATATCTGGGCTCCCCCATTTGCTTCTCAACATGTTGAAAATCCTTGGTTCCAGTTTCCACTCGTGTGGGTCCATGAGGTTTCTGCTTAGTCTGTCTGCCAGTGTATTTAATTTTCCTGGCAGGAACTGAGCTTGTAGGTGCACTTGGTAGCTCAAGGCTGTGTTCCACAATGCCATGGCTAGTCTGCCGAGGGGGTAAGAATGTGCGCCCCCCTGCTTGTTTATGTACCACATAACAGTGGTGTTGTCCGTCTTTACCATTAGTTGTCCTGGAAGAATGGGGTCCTTGAAGGCTGTCAGAGCATTCTGTACAGTTAACATTTCTTTTTGATTAATATGTAGATGCATTTGACTTGGGTTCCATTTACCCTGAATGCACTTCCCTGCCAGGTGAGCCTCCCTTGCATAGTCTGATGCATCTGTTGTTAGGGTTTGGGAGGCAGGGGGTGGTGTGAAAGGTAGTCCCTTGCTTTGATGGTAGGCTCTGCCCACCAAAGGAACTCTAGGTGTAGGCAAGGTATGATAGGAATCATTGCTTCTAGATCCTGAGAATGTTGACACCATAGGCTTTTTAGATACCACTGTAGTTTCCTCATATGCAGTCTTGCATATGGAATTAGAAGAATGCAGGAGGCCATGAACCCCAAGGCTTGCAGTATTTGTCTTGCAGATAGCAGGGTTTTTGTGGCCACTTATTTGAAGTAGGTTGTCAAATGAATTTGTTTCTCTAGTGTGAGGCAGGCCATCTGGGCAGTTGTATTCAAGCTTGTCCCAGGAATATAATATGTTGACAGGGTACCAGGTGTGATTTCTTTTTGTTTATGGTGTACTCCAGACAACTTAGAACCCTTTGTACAAAGGCCAGATGATTCAAAAGTATGTCCTGGCTTTCTGCCTGAAATAGACAATCGTCCAGGTATGGGTATATTTGAATATTTCTTTGCCTGCAAAATGCAATAACTGGAGCTAGGCACTTTGTGAATACCCTGGGCGCAGTACATAAGCCAAAGGGCAGTGCAGAGAACTGATAGTGCATGTAGCCTGCTTTGAAGCGTAGGTATCTTCTGCAAGATTCCCTGATTGGGATGTGTAGGTATGCTTCTTTTAAATCTAGTGTTACCAACTACGCATCTTTGCCTAGCATAGGAAGTAATTGGTGAAGAGTCAGCATCTTGAATTTTGGAATCTCTAAAAAGGTGTTTAGAGTAGACAGGTCCAGGATAGGATGCCATGAATGGTCTTTTCTGGGTACCAGGAAAAGCTTAGAGTAGAAACCTTGTCCCTTTTCCTATTCTGGTACCAGTTGATTAGCCCCCATGCTTAAGAGAGACAGTACTTGTTTTTGGGCCTCTGCCCACTGATTTAGGGATAGGTCTGGCCATCCACTTGGTGTTGGCAACATATGGAAGTGAAATCTATATCCCTGGGACACTATATTTAAAACCCATTTGTCCTGGGTAATGAGTTCTAAGTTCTTTGCATGAAGAACAATCTCCCCCCCCCAAAGAGGTAGTCAGTTGATAAGGGCTTGGAAATTTTTAACAGGAAGTCATTGAGACAGTTTACCACAGGGGGGAGTCTTATTACTCCCAGATTTGGAAGTGGAGCCCCCCCCCCACTGCTTAGTCCTGTGTGTCCCCTGGGACTGAAACCTGGGGTGTTTGCTGTGTCTGGGTTTGGCTTAAGAAGGGTCCGGAAAGGACCAATTCTTAGAGGGCTAGTGCCTACTAAATCTAGGAGGCTGAACTTGTAAGAAATCTTTATCAGTTTGCATAGATTTAGCTTTATCTTCCATCTTTTTAAGAACTTCCTCAACCTTGTTGCCAAACAGGCGGTCCTGATTTAAGGGAGCATCCAACACTTTAGCTTTAACATGATCAGGCAAAGATTGTTTCGAGCACATACCCAGTAACAGCGGCCCTGCAAGAAGCCTCTAATGAATCAAAACCACACTGCAAAGTATGTTTTCCAACGTGTTCAGCAGAATGCATTAAATCCTGTAATTCTTTATTTTCCACACAGTCAGGAATCAACATCATTTTCTGTTTAAGCAATCCAATAACATGCTGCTGATACTTTAATATATGAAACTGGCAGTTTAAAGCCCTAATTTTTTCTCCCCAGGACTCCATTGAAAACGGGTTCTTTAGGCCCAATGGACTATCCTGGTTAAACAATTGCAAATAAATAAATAAATAATAAATAATGGCCAAGGCTGCAGAAGTGTAAACCTTCTTAACCAAGCTATCCAGCGCCCTGGAGTCTCTATCAGAAGGGGTAGGACTTTTAGCAGTTGAAGCCTTAATGCCCTTGGGCCCCTGTGAAATGGTCTCTGGATCCACAATAGGATTTTTAAAAAGGAACTTGTGTGACTCAGGGACCCTGTAGTCTCTCTCTGGTTTTCTGGGAGCAGGAGGTAAACTAGATTCTGAAAAAGCATCATCAACAATGTCTAGTACAGGAGGAAAAGCTAAAGGCCTATGCTGAGGTTTTGAATAAGAAAAATCCTGGCTTTCCCAGTGGAAATGCTCCCTTAGAGTATGTAATATTTCCCCAAAAGAAAAATCCTCTGGAGGGGAAGCAGAGGGAATGTAGTCCTCTGCATCAGAATCCTCATAAGTAGATAAGGGCAAATCCAGATAATCAGAAGAATCAGAAAAACAGAATCCTGGTCAGAAGATTCATAAACCACTTCAGTCCTAGGCCTCTTAGAAAGTGGGGGTTGGCTACCCCTGATTAGAGTTATTAGATCTTCAGCCATTCTTATCATTTATGTTTTGGGCATAGAGGCCTCAGCATGTGGCCTGGGCGTCAGTTTTTTAGGCATGGTTCGAGATTTAGGCCCAAGAGAAGAAGGAGGTGTGGGTTTAATATGCAGGTCCGTAGGCCTGAATACACCTTCAGAAGCCGGTGCCTGCACAGCGGCTCCGGATCTATCCAAGGTAGAGACATGCACGGGTTCCATAGTTGAAGCATCGCGTGGGATACCGGACTCCGAATGGGTCTCAGTAGAGGCCTGCGAATCAGAAGTGGTGGGTATCAGGGGCTGCGAAAGCACCTCACTGAGTACCGGTGAACTGGCGACTGGCCTAGGAGAAGTGTCGTCGGCAGTTTTGGACCTCAGTGGCCTGTCTCTGCCTTATATTTGCATTTTTTTGGAACCCCGGTAGTCGGATGGCTAACCAACGACATTTCTGGATAATTAAACAGAGAACCAAAATATTTAGAGGTGAAAATGTACCGACGACGGATAGTGTGCTGATTAAATACAGCACAAAACCGACAGCAAGGTACGTCGTGGTCAGGGCCGAGGCAAGGAATATAGTATGAATTAAAATCTTTACGAGGTATTTGCTTTCCACAAGTAATGCAATTATTAACTTTTACCGACATCGGTAAGGAGCAAGAAAAAGTTTCCCCAATGGGGTACTTAGCTTTAGTTGAAGACTTAGGTTCTGAAACTCGAAAACGAAAATTTCAGGAGTCGGCCGACCGGCACTTGCGAACTGCTTCTGCTTCGGGCATCGCACGCCAAGAAAGACTGATGTAATGACGTTGGCTGCTTGCTTTATACCCCTGACAACCTGATGTCATGGAAGAAGGGACAGGAACTGACAAAGGACCCAAGACTTTGTTAATCAGGCCGACTGAGGGCTACCTGCAAGCAGATAACGCAAATGTAATGACTGCAACAGTGAAACACGAAGAACATCCATATAATTCAGTTAATTATTGTGTAAAAATAACATCCATCATTTTATAGAAGTTTCAAGGAGAAAGAGGACTATTTGGAAGCAACAACAGCTGTTTTAAGCCAACAACATATCTTTTAAAGATGCAGGCAAATGCTGCAAAGCAAGGGTGAAGAGAGAGAGCATTTTTTGCAATATTACCAATGTTTCTAATTTTATTATTAGCAGCATATTTTAAAAACAATTTGCCAGATTAGTCATTAAAAATCATAGCCCAGAATCATGTTTAATGCTGACAGCTGCATTATGCCCTCTGTTTACTACCAACAGTCAGTAAAAAAGTACATGGACAGTCTCTGAAAACAGCACTCCCAAAGGCTTATCTTCTCAAACAAGAAGGCATGACTCTGCATCTTCATGGAAATGTATGAATTCTTACCACTTATTCCTGTGGTCTGATGTTGCCAACAAGAAGGCTGATTGCATCATAGCTCTCAGTAGAAACATCGACAAATCAAGAAATATTCAAGGACACTTAAAAATTAACACTACTCATTAAAAGAATAAGAGAATGTGAATTAATATACAAGGAAGTATAGAAGTCTATAACTCTAATTATTGCCATTACTTATTGATTCACCATCTTTTCTTCAAGGTCACCAGTTTTAGGAGGGATTAAAAGTGACGGTGCTAAATTTTGAGTCAAAATCAGGGACACACAAGAGGTAACGATAGCACAGAAGTGTTAAAATGTGGAAAGAAAACATGAGGAACAAACGTGCTACTCAGGGAAGCCAGTTCATCAGGCCACAAAAGGCTGTAAGAATTGTGCACAAAGGGGATAGAGTCTTGCCAAAGAAGCAGGTTCAGTTACAGACCACAATAAGTAATGACGTTTGTTTTTACCCTACTTTAAAAGCTTGAGAAACCAGCTGCTTAGACGGCTGTAGAAGAAAAAACATCTAACAATTAACTATCACTAGTAGTAGCCAGGCAGTAACCCCTTCAGGTGACTCGCTTCTTTTCATCATTCTTGACAAGCCAATTCTTTTTCAGTAAGTACTGCTTAACTTGCTGATGTTTAAACTAACTTCAGAATATCTGCCTAAATACTTCATCCATAAATCATCAGGGTCTACTTATTAGTTTCCCCTCAAGTGTTTGACAGTTCCCTGTTTAGATGAAGACACCTTGAGTTGACATTTTCCTGTAAAAGCACCAGTGAAATTTCAGCAACACCTAGTTGCACACAGAACAACTAGTTTACAGTGACAAGCACTGTCCCCAGAGTTGCGAACGGGATACTCCTGACATTACTTTATATTCTCACTCAACTATCTAATCGATAAAAAGGGGTTTTGTTGCCATGGATATGACCTTTCCCCTCTTATCTTCATTACCAGCCTGGTGGATATGGGCATCCTGAGGCAGCATAGAAATTGCCTCATGTTTCTTGACAACCAGTTCATTCTCAAAAACTGATATGGTATGTGAGAGATGAATTTACACAATGTCACTGGAACCAACACCTCACAGCAAGAGGTTCTTCGGTTTGATTCTCGGCTGGATCTCCTTCTGTGCGGAGCCTGCATGTCCTTCCTGCAGCTGAGTGAGCTTTAAAGACATGTAGGTAGGTGCGTGTGCCTTCCGTGAAGATTGGGCATCGGGCTGGCAACTCAGCACCATAAAAATCTACTCTTAATCAATCTGCAGACTAGTAATCTGCTGTGGTGACCCTTAACTGGGAAAAGCCTAAAGACATTGCTTTCTTTCCAATGGAAGCAAAGCTCTCAAATAAAAGTAATCCTAATGTCAGTAAAGTTGTCAGTAATACACACGCTGCACCCATCACATACAATTCAAAGCAGACACAAACATGCACATGCTGAGGCGTTTACATGTAACCTTCTTAAATCCCAGTGACAAAGTACAAAAAACAAATACCCTCAGCAGCCCTGAATGCACTCTTTCAAAACAACACCCACCTCAACACATACAGCCACATCTCGTGGAGCATCTACTTCTACGGAGAAAGTCACAGTCAGTTGCTTATCAGGGGCTAGGATCT
Source organism: Protopterus annectens (assembly GCF_019279795.1). Classification (NCBI taxonomy): domain Eukaryota; kingdom Metazoa; phylum Chordata; order Ceratodontiformes; family Protopteridae; genus Protopterus; species Protopterus annectens. The sequence goes on from NC_056748.1 coordinate 272,404,679, forward strand.
GCCACATTACACACACATTCAGGTCATTGGACTACAAGTACCAGTATGACTCATAGTCCATGGTGGGTGTAAATGACCTAAGACATACTTTTCTAGGCCACGTGAAGACAGACATCATGGAGCTCTCAGAATGTGAGTCTCAGGCTGGTACGAGCCTATCATTGAGCAACATTTTACCTTCTCTAGGGATGATGTCACAATACGAACAAAACATGACTAATAATTGGCTTAATTTCTGGGGTCATTCTAAGAGGTGTAATATTTGTCAGCATGGAAGGAAATGGTCAACAGACCACGCTGCTTTACTACGGACAGTATGCATTTCTCCCCTCTAGTGTTTCTAATATTAGCTAAAAAACTGTCCTCCCCCATAGTACCTTCTTAGGCAATGCCACACTGAAGGTAATTCTGACACAGCAAATCAAAACCAAGAAAATCTAAAGGTGTTACTTGTCAATACTAGGAGTCTAAACAAAAAACTGCACTCCTTTGAAGCCCTCTTCACCCTAGAGAATGCTGACATCTGTGCAGTTACTGAAACATGGTTTAAAGCCACAGAGCACTCCAACAGTGCAAGGTTATAATGCCTTCCACACATTTATATCAGCTACTACGCAGATGCGGACTAAAGGTGAAAGTGTCTCAGTTTACATAAAAAAATAAATATACCTCAAGGCTGGTCAAACATGACAATGCACTTGAGTTTCTCCATGTTCAAATCACCATAGGCAAAATCCCTTACCACTTCTTGCAAGCTATAGATCCCCCTCTATGACCCAGGAAACCCAAACCATGTATTTAAACTTATTAGAAACACCCACTATCCAACCCAATACCATACTCATGGGCAACTATAATTATACCACTATGAACTGGGAATTGTTTACAACATCAAATATACAGGCACAGACATTCTCGGATTTTGTAAACACAAACTTCCTGGACCAGATTGTCAATACACCAACCAGGTGTACAGCCATACTGGATCTGGTCCTCACTAATATGAGTGTGCGCTGCATACACCCTAATGTAATGTCTTCTCTGGTAAGGTCAGACCACAAAAAAAGTCTCCTTTGAAGTAAAACTAAAACGTGCAACCCCAGCTAGCTAACATTGGACTATTCAGAAACTACTCTAAGGCTAGCTTCCTACTACTAAGTGATAACCTGGCAACATTTCAAGCCCCCCATAAACCCTGAGAACACTGTTGCCTACTGGGAACTCTTCACAGAATCCCTATACAAGCATGTTAACAGCTGCATAGAGGCAGCTGTACTCGCCAGGAAGAACTACAGAACTAACTCAAAAACAAGCCACTCTTGTGGAATCACATATATAGGCTGCATAACAGGAGGAAGAAAATCATGGCAAAAATTAGGAGGTGCAGTATCCAGCAGGATAAAAGCACTCTCATCAAATTAAACAAACTCCTCAGAGGAAAAAGTAAAGTTTACCAAAGCCAAATTTGAGGTGAATATGGCCTCCAAGGGCAACCACAAGGCATTCTTTAGCTATGTCCACAAGCTCAAAGGCAATACACAACTGTTTGAGAGCTAACTGTTAATGAAGCTACCTATACTGAGCTAGAAGATATAGCAAACCTACTGGCTGACAAATTCAACTCCAACTTTACCCCTCTGTCCCCCTCACCCTTCCTTCAGGAACTACCACTATCAAATATAATTCCCCCTGCTATCACTAGGGAAAAGTCCTTAATGCTTTCTCCAAGGCCAAGTACACTGCATCAGTGGGTCTAGACAATACCCCAGGATGCCTTCTAAATAGCATGGAGCATGACTTATCACACCCTCTGGAATTGCTATTTAACTGTAGCCTCCCAACAGGCTTTGTGCCTCGTGAACGGAGAACAGCAACAGTCAACCCTCTGCACAAAGATGGACCATCTACATAACCTGGAAACTACAGACCCAGAAGTCTCATTAGTCTCATATGCAAAGCCAGGAAAGATTTATCATAGAAATGATAAATAATGATATAGGAAACCTCCACAGACTGGACCCACCACAATTTGGTTTTGTCAAGGACAGGTCATGCCTAATCAACCTGGTGAACTTCTTTGAGAAGATTGCCAAAGTAATGGATGAGGGCAAAATGGTTCACACTGCCTCCCTTGACCTGGCCAAGGCATTTGACAATACCCTGCTCAGGCATTGTTCACAAACTCAAAAGGGTTAGGCACAAACCCTTATGTCACCCAGTGGGTAGCCAGCTGGCTTACAGACAGGATGCAGAAGTTATAATTGGTGAGTCCAGCTCTACAAAGAGGCCAGTCACAAGTGGCTTTCTTCAGGGACTGGTCCTGGGACCACTACTTTTTGGCATATACTTCTCTAAAGTGAAGACCAATGTCAATGGCCTCTGGCTGACTAAATCTGAAGGTGAGTGCAAATTAGGAGCTGTCACTGAACCCCCCACTAACACAAATGTTCTCCAGGAAGGGCTGACAAGGACAAATGGTGTCAAAGCCATGGACTAAAACTAAATTCCAAGAAATAAATAACATCCTTCAGGAAGTCATCCACCCCTGGTTAATGATCATATTGAGAACACACCACTAAGTGCTGACCCAGTAGCCAGGGACTTGGGGACACCCAGTCAGCAATCTAGCATTTAACGATCACTTCTCTACAGTAGTGAGGGAATCATTCTATGATGTACAATTATAAATAAAGGTATGGCATATAGGTCAAAGAAAGTCATTGGTTCACTGTATCCAGCATTTATCAGACCCATCACTGAGTACAATGCCCCCTTTGATAGGTTCCTAACCAGGCATATCTAACAATTGGAATGTCCACAGAGGTTCTTCACTAAAAGAATAAAGGGCATAAGTAACATGTTCTGTGCAGGCCACCTCAAGGCCCTATCCCTGTATTCTGTTTCCTGCAGGCTGTTGAGGGGAGGTCTATACCTGGCATGCAGGGCATTGGCATTGTCAGACGCACTCTGATGTACCTTCTGAATATCCTCAAAACAAATAGTACCAGAATTACCCATTCTAAAGACTTAAACCTTGCCTGTGATATTAATATGACATGCTGGACAGACAGGTATTTATCCCAGAGACTACCCCCTTTCCTGGAACAGGCTCCCCACCTATATGAAGCAGAGTTCCTCCCTAACTCAAATCAAGTGTACCTTGTACAACTAGATGAGGAACAGGACATTATTGGTTTGGCACCTATGTTTCTAATGGACACAGGCAGTGTTGTAAATGGTTCATCTACCATGCTCTTGCGTGTAAATGCTTCATCTCCAAAGTCCTTGCTTACACTTATCAAGTGTACCAGAACTTGTCAGAGATTCGGGATGCATGGCTATGTTTAAAAAGGCCCTTGTGGTCATTAGTAAACACGTATGAACCTGATGCTTCTCTTTCTTCTACCAAGAGAACTGTATTATGGAAGAAAAACACTATCAGACTGCAGCAAAGTCCACATCACATCCCTCCCAACTTGGTGCTGTAAGCCTCCTCAAACGTGGCTTAGATTGTTCATGCCTTGATGTCTTGAAAATGTTTATGTTCTGCTTGAATGGCTTAAGCCTCCATCTGGGCCTTACACCATGGCTAAGAAAGTTCTGGATTATTTATACATCTGTGTCAGAAAAGCACACAGACATACTAGACTGTAGCAGTCGTCATGTTGGTTTATAACTTGATTACCCTTACTTTAAAAATAATTGCTGCCAGAAATGCCACTTTGCATTGAGCAACTTTACGAAGTCTCTGGTCTCACTCAAGATTAGTGACTACCCTGGTTTACTCCTAAAAGATGCAAGGAGATCTGTCATAAAATTTGTGCCTTCATAGTTTTCTGCTTTCATTTCTTGCCAGCCTGAAAACTTTCTGAATGGAAATCAATTTGCTTTGACGATGATTTCTTCTTTAAACAGGACTAGCATTTTTTTAGAATTCCTACTTATTTAGCTGTTGTTAACTGGGTAGTCTAGCTGTGAGGTCCCATTCTCAGTGGGATCCTGCGTTCCTAGCATGCTCTGAGACTGCTAAAGGCTAATAAAAAAGTAAACTGGGTAAACAGTGAGGGAACTTCTTCTTCTTCTTTCGGCTTTTTTCCCGGTTAGGGGTCGCCACAGCGGATCACCATGTCCGCACATTAATTGGCAGTGAAGTTTTACAGTGTCGAGTTGCCAGCCCGGTGCCCAACCTTCCACAGAAGGCACACACACACGCACACCTAGGGCCAATTTAGAGTGTCCAATCCACCTGCAGCATGTCTTTGGGATGTGGGAGGAAACCGGAGCACACGGAGAAACCCCTGCGACCATAGGGAGGACATGCAGACTCCGACAGAGAGGCACCCAGCCGAGGATCGAACGGACAGAAGGCACCCCAGCCGAGGATCGAACCGGAGAACCTCTTGCTGTGAGGCGGCAATGCTAACCACTGCACCACCGTGGCCGCCCATAAACAGTGAGGGAACTAATGGGTGTCAACCCCGCTATGTGCTGCTTACTTTCAAACGAACAGGAAACTAAAGCACATGAATCTTATTTTGTTGTGGTTACTCATGAAGGAACTAAATAGAGGCAAATGTAAGAAAAATACATTTTCATTTATTTTCTTGTCTTAAATGGTTTAACATTATTGTAAAATACAATACGGAAGTACAAAGTTACGTTTCTAAATGCAAAGGGTTAAAGCTTAAGTACAGTAACGCATAGACTGCATTGAGAAATAACTTCTTTGAGATGAAACTGACTTGATTACCAGCAGCAAAAGTAAAGTAGTTTATAACACATACTGCAGCATGACAAAGAAAAACGTGAAAGTAGAATGGAGTTCCTCATATGAGCATAAAAGCTGTTGTTAATTTCTTCTTGATATGCACAATGTCGGTTACCAGATCAGACTAAAGAATATCGATTCAGTAAAGTGTAGTGTTTTATTCATGTCAGGGATGTAAGCATAGCACATAATGAAAACAATATGAAGATTACCAGACTGGTGGGAATTTTCCATAAGCAGATGTCTTAGCACAGGGCAGGTCGCTACCTTGTCTAAGTGCAAATTTAGACCAGCTGAACGATCTCCTAGGAGACAAACTTTTGCTTCATTAACTGAGAGACTTGCACATCCTTTAACATTTATTCCCCAGAAATTTCTGGACTTAATCAATATAATCTGTCTGGATCAGTTAGCCTGCACACACCCCAACCAAGGGCTATAAAATTCTACCAAAATGGGGTAGCTTTGCTCCCAACCAATCGTAGCTTCCTCCATGGTCAAAGCAGACCATAAATCAGTCACAATCACCTAAAGGCAAACTAGCAGACACCCTCATTTAAAAAAAAAATTAATAAATAAAGTTTGCTTTCTTAATGGAGTTTCATTGTTAATGTGTGTAACATACACTGTAGACCCATTAATCTGACCAGACTCATCTGTAAAGCTATGGAAAGGATCATTATGGAATTAAATAAGGACATAGGTAACCCACAAACTCTTGACCCAATCCAGCTTAGACTCATCAAGGGCAGATGGCCAGATCCTGCCTCCTTACCCTGTTTGACTTCTTTGAAAAGGTTACTGAAGCAATGGATGAGGGAAAAATCAGTGCACGCCACATATTTAGACCTCACAAAGGTATTCAACACACTGGTGTATTGTACATAAACTCTCCCAGGTAAATATAAATGCCTAACTCACTGGATGCTAACTGGCTCACAACCAGGACGCAGGAAATTATGGTGGGTGACTCTTCCTCTACTAAAAGAGCCATCCCTTCCTTTTAAAGAAACATGCTAAGCCTGTTAAAAGTCCTTAAAGTCACACACCACATCTCCCTTAATGAAAAACTTTAAACATATAAAAATAAAAAAATGCATCAAATAATTAAATACAAAAATGATAAAAATAAAATAAAAATAAAATGATGATACTAAAAACATATTTGCAAATAATATTTTATCATGTTTAAGACAATTATTAACTAATTTTCAACATGTACCAACTGTAAGCAATGTCGGTTTATAAGCAAAGTTCATAACTTTTGAACACATTGGGTTTGTGTTTGAGGTCAAAAAGGAGGTTTAATTGCCACAGCAATGGAATTGTTTACGTGACTAGATGTGATGCATGTTCCCATGCTGGTAAAAGAGTTAGGGAGTTGCGATATAGAATAAGGGATTGTTACTAAGGGGATGGTAAAGGCATTAAGATTAAAGATTTTTCCAGTGCCCTGGCTAAGCACAGTGTAGAACGTTCAGGATTTAAAAAAGTTTCATTTCACAGTGCTTGAACAAATGATGGTGGAGAAGTTTGTATTTAGCTGTAATAATGTGCTAGAAGTAAGAGAAGATAAATGGCAAGTGTTTTTGAGGGCTGACCAAGCACCAGGGTTAAATGGAAATTTAAATCTGAAATGTTTGTTGAAACTTAAAGTTGGAGGGCTATTTAAATGTGGAGGTTTTCGTGTCTTTTTCAAAAGTTGTTCCACTTTATTAAAAAGGAACGAAAGTGCTAAAATAATTGTGTGGTTCTTTAACTGGGGATTTGAACCATTGTGCAAAGTTTGTTTTAAGTTTAGTGTTCTTTGCCTAGTGGTTAAGTGATTTTATATATATATATATATATATATATATATATATATATATATATATATATATATATATATATATATGGGTTCATTGGTTAAGTGATTATATATATATATATATATATATATATATATATATATATATATACACATATATATATCTATCTATCTATATATGGGTTCACATTATAATCCCAAAATCCTGAAATATTGAATTTCAGAATCTCAAGATAATAAAGCCAAAACCTTAAAGTCCCGGAACCCCAGAAGTGCGAATTTCAAAATCGCGAATCCTACACTAACCATACACCACACACATACACATACACACCCCTTCCCCCCCCACACAAACTTACTCTACATACAAGCAGGGGGGCAAGCCCCAGCACCACCCCCAATGTGGGGGGCTGCGACCCCCACACCCACCCTGCTTAAATATAGTAACTCCAAGGTCGCACTACACAGACAAATGCACGAAAACACCACTATACAAGCTACATTCCCCTCGCGCATACACATCACATTCACAAAACACACTGACACACACAAAAGCCCCTAACCAAAACCCTTAAACATAAATACCTGAACACACCAGAAGCGCAACTTCAACATCTTCAAACTCTGGGATTTTGAAATTCACGCTTCTGGGGTTTCGGAGTTTTGAGTTTTCAGCTTTATAATCTTGGTATTCTGAAATTCGATATTTCAAAATTTCGGGATTATAAAGTGTTCCCATATACATACATACATATATATATATATATATATATATATATATATATATATATATATATATAAATATATAGGTTTACTATCAAAATGTCGCTGTAAAAAAAAATCCTGTATGGAACATCGAAGGGAAGAGCGAAAGTTAAACTGTATATCTGGTCACAATGCCGAATCTGCTGAATGAATTCAGCAGATTCAACATGGTCAACAAAGTGAGCACATGAGGTCTATACAGGAGCTTAGGTAAGTGAAACTCCTACACCTCACATCATGTTTTTGCAGAGGAGGCAAGCCTCCCTGTGCTCCCCCACACCCCCTACTAACTATATATTCAAACTTCGAAATCACACTACAGTGAGGAAAGGGATGAATGTCCCAAATCGCACTGTACCAGGTTCTCTGTACAGTATTTCGAATTCATATCAGCAAATTCACAGTAACATTCGCTAATATGAACTTTCGAACATGGCGTGTTCAGCAACATGGACAATCGAACATCTGTTTTTCGACTGTCCGTCTTCAGAGCATCTCCATTCGGCTTTTTGATAGTAAACCAAACAGCAGGGCTTTAGACAGGCGAGCATGCATGAAACACTGCACTTAGAAAATACGATATTGGAAGCATTTCCCAGTCTGCCCCGTTGCTCCCTTTCCTTGTATTACTCCTTTAAATAAGCTACACACCTTCTTCCTGCTAAATACACAGGATCCCTTTGTGCCAATACTTAGAATAACTTTGTTACTTTTTAGGTAACATTATGAGTAGTTGTACTTTATCACCTGCATTCTGTTTATCTTTCAGTTTCATACCATTCCAGTGTATTTAGTGTCCCAGTCTATCATGCCACTACTATTACCAAACATGTTGTCAGCTTGCCCAGAAGAAAAAAACCCAACAGGCCTCTCAGACTACCCATTTTTTTTTTTTTTTTTACACATTTAAAAATTATAACAAAGAACCTGTTTAATTTGCACATCCTCCACAATCATAGTTTTTGACAGTTGTAAAAAATGAGCACAACTGGCTTCCATCCATCAGTGTCATGCTCTGCACTTTTCTATATCTCCTTCACCATCCTCTCCTAGGCAGCACACTGCCTGTTCAAGGTAGCCACATCCGCCAAACAATTACTCCTTTATAACCTCATTGATCTCTAAAATAAATGCATTTAATAAATTAAAGCCAACTGCCTTACTTGCCTGCTACATAATTATTGTACTTAAAATTGATCAATTTCAGTGCCAATAATATGCTCAATATTGCTATATCAGTACAACCATATTGAGCAATTTCCTACTTTTGCCAACTTTAAGAAATATACAGTTAATAGTTCATTTTTATTTTATTATCTCTACAGTGAATGACCATCAAGGACTGGAATAACAAGTTTCAACACTGGCAATGAACATTTAAATATACTGTTACAAACCCTTCATGCTAAATGACATTTAATAACTGATTAATAGAATTACATGTATCAAAGGATTACTATCAAAAGCCCGAAATTCCGAATGGTCATATCTAAGATGCATTTAATTGACCTCAGGCCTATTAAGTAGGTTGGAACATCGATTTTAAAGTCAGCAGTTACCATAGATTTAGATGCTTCGTAACCTTCTGTATGTCCTTATAAACAGACGTAACCTTCTGTATGTCCTTATAAACAGACGTACACCTGAACATCAACATTCTGTCTGTCACTTCAACCATGTTTGATGAGGTGCCTGTCACGCAAGTCACTTTCTGCCAATTGATTGTAAACTGTATCAAACAACTTTGTAAAAGCTCTTTGCATTACGAGGGTACAGCAAACACAATTTTTCCACGAATCAGGGCCACACTTTTCTCAAGCAAATTATATACATTTTACACCATAAATCTTCATTGTTACTTTCATATTGTGCAAGTAGAGGCCTTGAAAGTATCTTCAGCAATTATATGATAAGATGGGCTGTCAGTATAGTTCTCAAAAATCCAAAACACTCCACTCTGCTACTGAACTATAGCACCCCCCCATAATTAATATGCAATACAGTTTCAGCAAGTCTAATGGAAAGGAAAGCCCAAGTTCTTACTTTCACAGGCAAGCCTCCAAACAATTCTGTCATAGAAACACACCTCAGCAATGGCCAATCTTTCCAGCAATAGATTAGAGACAAAGTGTGTGTGTGTGTGTGTGTGTGTGTGTGTGTGTGTGTGTGTGTGTGTGTGGGGGGATAAAATGTTTCTCTTGCCATGTTACTCCCTTTTTTGTTCAGTTCATACATTTCTTCATATTCCTCTTCCGAACTCTCAGTCACCCTGACTTGCAAGTCCCATACAATCAGTCTCCACTATATTACAAAATGAGCACAAAGGGCAACTCATTCGTCTTGACCACTACTTCCCTACCTTTAATAAAAGTCAACACACCTTTCATTAAACACATTAACCACTTGATTGAAAGTCATCTTAAACTTCAGTTTACGTAACACTCCTTTACAGCATCCATTAACTGCTAATCATGATCGATATGCACTATTCAACCTGCTTCAAAACATTTCTTTGGTTATCTTAACACCTGTTCTCTCTCTAATAAATACATGTTATACCAAAGACGACCATGGATTTAGTTACAGGATCCGTCAGACAGTCAAAGGCTATGTACACTTTCGGAGTTTATAAATCATTTCAAATGCACCGTTTCAACTTGAACAAACACTGTTAAATACAATCCTCCTCCTTTTCCCAACACTCAGGTCACTGTCAGACTCCTAGCATGCCTTATCTTCCATCGCCACCAACTGTTTGTCTACATTTTCTGTTTGAGCACCCATCTCCTCTTTTCTGTTTCACACTTCAGCTATCTGTTGCTTAATCAGTGTCACAAGGACCGGATGGTCTTTTCTAGAAGACCAGAAAATGTACCACAAACCAAATTTCACTTTTCCAAACTTCTAGTTACATCAAACACTGAAACAAATGCATGTAGACACCCTGCAAGGCACCAATTCTCTAATGCATGTCTCCTTTACCAGTGTAACACCATATCTACACAACCTATGCCTTACATGTAACATTAAGCCTAACATATGGAAAACCCCAAACAATTCAACTAAAAAAAAAAAAATTCAGCTCCAACCAATCTCTGGTCTATCATCTCTCTAAGTCCCAGAAAACATTGCATATACAACCAGCTAACATCCTACCTGCAACATCACCACCTCCTTTCACACAAACAACATGGATTCTGGACAGATAAAAGTATTAGGACACCCTCTCGACTCTCAAACGATATCATACTAAACATGAACAAAGGAAACCTTCATTGGTACCAAGTTTATTGATCTCGCACACATATTCGAACTAGTAGACATTCCATATTACTATCTCTTCCCATCCAAACAGGTTTCAGCCCACAAGCTACTCCCTGGTTCAAAGATTTTCTAAAAATTAGATTATATAAAGTTAAAATAGGAAAAAGTCACTTCTGTTGTGGTTCCGATTCAAAGAGATGTCCTACGAGGTTCCATATTTGTTGCACTATTCTGCTCAACTATTCTTCACCATTTTCATAAACTTAAATTTGATCTTCACAACATGCCATTGTTGTATAAAGATGGCCTGGTCATCTATAGATTCAGCCCCAGTTTAGGAGACATGCATTACCAGTTTAGAATGACATTCTTGTACTGCCTCTCTATAAAGTGACTCTTCTGAGTCCAGAAAAATGATTTTGGATACTGCAAACTAGCAAAAACCCAAAAAATCCTCAAAATAAAAACAAAATAGGCACTCCACAGAAACCATCATTACTTTCAGGTACCTATACATATGGCTCAGACATTAGATTTTCAAGACCACATTGAAAAAAAATTCATACCCCCCCCCAAAAAAAAACAAGCAAATTCATCTTCCTCCAAGTAAAGTACAGTTTTGTACCTACCATAAATGTAGATGTTTGAGTGTTCACCCTGCTGCAGTCATCACACTTGGGTTATCCTGTCGTCAGGCGTTCCCGCAGTCGGCCGGATTTTCAAAGTCTTGGACCGACGACGGTTGCTGTCTCCTCATCCCTTACGTCAGTACGCCAGGGGTATATATATTGCAACCGATGCCATTTTCTTTAGTTTTTCTTGCCCCAGATGTCAGGTGCCCCCAAAAAGGTGATCCAAATTAGTACCAAATGGTGTGAACACTGTACAGACACAAAATCCCTTCAGCTATAAGCAAATACATCAGTAAGGCATAGCAGAGATTTAGTCAGTAGATCAGAGGGGTTGGAGGGAGGGTAACCTGGACTGCAGCAGGGTGAACACTCGAACATCTACATTTATGGTAGGTACAAAACTGTACTATGTTCATCATGTTACCCTGCTGCAGTCATCACACTTGGGTTGAGTCCCAAAACTAAGGTAGGGTGGAGGTATCATAGAGGGTTAGTGGAGGCAATGAGGCCCTGCAGAAATGCAGTGGCAAAGCCAGCCCTGGACTTAGAATAAAGAGGTAAGTGATAGTGTTTGGTGAAGGTGTGTACAGAACTCCAAGTTGCAGCTTCTAAAATTTCCTTGGTAGGAACCCCCCTGAGAAAGGCTGTAGAGGTAGCTGTTGCCCTGGTAGAGTGGGATCTAATGGTAGGAGGAACTGGTTTCCCATGATGGGTATAGCAGAATCGTATGCAATGGCCTATCCATTTAGAAATGGTTTGCTTGGATATGGCCCTCCCTTGAGAAGCTGTAGCATAGGAAACAAAGAGCTGGTCAGTTTTTCTGAAAGCCTTAGTTTTATCCAAGTAGTAGCGAAGCTGCCTGTGAATGTCCAAGGAGTGCAGGAGTCTCTCACCTTTGTTCTGTGGATTGGGGAAGAAAGTGGGAAGGTGGATGGTTTGATTTAAAGCTACACTGGAAACCACCTTAGGCATGAAGGAAGGATTAGTTCGTAGAGAAACTCTGTCTTGATGAAAAATGAGGAAGGGTTCTCCTGCCATTAGTGCCTGTAATTCTGAGACTCTCCTAGCAGAAGTTATTGCCAGGAGCAGGGCAGTCTTCCAAGATAGGAACTGAAGGTCTGCAGAAAAAGCTGGTTCAAAGGGAGGTAGCGTTAGCTTTTCCAGAACAAAGTTGAGGTCCCATGTTGGTGTAGGAGCTCTTCTAGGTGGTCTAATGCTTTTTGCCCCTCTGAGGAACTGCCTTAGGACAGGATTTGAAAATAAAGGTGGATTTGTGTCGTAGTGAGCTGAAATAGCTGATGAGGAGAAGGAAAGTCCTTTATGCAACATCTCAGCTAAATACTGTAGAATGTGAGGCATATGAGGCTGAGTTGTGTCTTGGCCTTTAGCTTGGTTCCAAGCAGAAAACCTTTTCCATTTGTCCAAGTAAGCCTTCCTGATGCTTGGCCTCCTGGCTTCTAGAATAACATCCAGTACTGCTTGTGAAAGAGGTGCAGGTTGGATACTTAATTGATTTGGCATGCAGCCAGGTTTAAGGTTTTGATCTGGCTGTGTAGAATCTGCTTGTTCTGCTGCGTGAGCAAATGAGGTATTTGAGGCAATATCCATGGTGGGCTGTGAGCCATATTCTTCAGTAGTGGGTACCAGTGCTGGCATGGCCAGTCTGGGGCTATGAGAATCATTCAAAGTTTCTCCTTTTTGACCTTCAAAAGTACCTCTGTGAGAAGAGGCAATGGAGGGAAGGCATATGCTGTCAGGTTTTTCCAAATGAAGGAGAGAGCGTCCACTTTCCAAGCTTGATGGTGGAATGTCCTTGTACAAAATTTTGTCAGCTGGTAGTTTTGAGGACTGGCAAACAGGTCTATATTTGGTAGGCCCCATCTTTGAGTTATCATTGTAAATATTTGTGGGTCTAGCTTCCACTCCTGGGGATCTTTGATGTTTCTGCTTAGGTCGTCTGCCAATGTGTTTTTCTGTCCTGGCAGGAATTGAGCTTGTAACTGGGCTTGGTAGGCCAGAGCTGTGTTCCATAAGATTATTGCTTGCTTGCAAAGAGGGTAGGAATGTGTGCCCCCTTGTTTGTTTATGTACCACATTACTGTGGTGTTGTCCATCTTTATTGCAAGTTGTCCTGGCTGTAGTAGATCCTTGAAGGCTGTCTGAGCTTTCTGTACAGCTAGCATCTCTTTTTGGTTTATGTGCAGTTTTCTTTGATCTGCAGTCCATAGGCCTTGAATGCATTGCCCTGCCATGTGTGCCCCCCAGGCATAGTCTGAAGCATCTGTTGTGATAGTTTGCCTGGGTGGGGGTAAGGTGAAAGGCTGACCCTTGTTGAGGTGACATGCCTGTGCCCACCATAGAAATTCCTGTTGAAGGCAGGGGATGAGAGATATCACTGTGTCCAAGCTGTGGCTGTGTTGAGACCATACGCTTTTTAGGTACCACTGTAATTTCCTCATATGCAGTTTTGCAAATGGTATTATCAGAATGCAAGATGCCATGAAGCTCAAAGCCTGCAGAATTTTTCTTGCAGTTAATTGTGTCTTTGTTGCCATTGTCTTGAAATATTGAGTCAGTTGTAATTGCTTGTCTGGTGTAAGATGAGCCTTCTGGGCCGTTGTGTCCAAGCTGGCACCCAGGAATGTCATTTTTTGTGAGGGTACTAGTTTTGACTTCTTTTCGTTTACTGTGTACCCCAGACAATTTAGTAGATGCTTCACAAAAGCCAGATGTTGTAGGAGAATGTCTTTTCTTTCTGCTTGGATGAGGCAGTCATCCAGGTATGGATATATTTGAATTCCTCTTTGTCTGCAGTATGCAATTACTGGTGCCAGGCATTTTGTGAATACTCTGGGCGCAGTAGATAAGCCAAAGGGCAGTGCAGAGAATTGATAATGGTTTGAACCTGCAATGAAACGGAGGTATCTTCTGCAACTTTGTCTGATAGGGACATGCAGGTATGCCTCCTTGAGGTCCAACGTTACCAGCCATGCTTCCTTGCCCAACATGGGAAGTAGCTGCTGTAGTGTTAGCATCTTGAATTTGGGAACTTGTAAGTACGTGTTTAGAATTGAAAGGTCCAGAATTGGTCTCCAAGCATTTTCTTTTCTGGGTACTAGGAAGAGTCCTGAGTAAAATCCTTGGCCTTGCTCTTGAGTTGGTACCCTTTGAATGGCTCTCATGGCCATGAGAGCTGTAATTTGTTTTTGAGCCTCTGCCCTTTGATTTTGTGGCAGGTTTGGCATTCCTCTTTTTATTGGCAAGGTGTGAAAGTGGAATCTGTATCCTCATAAAATTATGTCTAGGACCCATTTGTCCTTTGTGACCATGTACCAGTTGTCTGCAAATAGTGCTAGTCTTCCCCCCAGGGGGGCTGACAAAAGAGCTTTGTTTGGCCAGCTGAGGTGCAAGTCACTGAGTTTGCCTTCTGGTGGATTGAGACCTGTCTTCTCCTCCCTTCTGGGTTGGAGTGCCCCATTGGCGAGGTTTATACTGAGCTTGTGGTTGTCCTCTGCCCCTTGGGCGTCTGTATTTACCCCTCTGAGGTCTGTCAGTGGCTGGAAAGGACCAATTTTTTGTTGGCCAGTTTCTGCTAAAGCAAGGGGGTTGTACTTGTAGGAAATCTTTGACTGTCTGCATTGATTTTGCCTTATCTTCCATTTTCTTTAAAACTTCTTCTGCTTTAACACCAAAAAGAACATCCTGCTGTAAGGGAGCATCTAGTAGTTTTGCCTTAACATGATCAGGCAGACTTTGTTCCTTTAACCAGGCATGCCTACGTATAACTGATCCAGTGACAACTGCTCTGCAGGAGGCCTCTAAAGAATCAAACCCACATTGTAAGGTATGTTTGCCCACCTGCTCGGTGGCGTGCAACAAATCCTGTACTTCTTTCAATTCAGATTGTTGAGGGAGGGTGGTTATCTTTTGTTTTAACTGAGAGATCAGAAATTGCTGATACTTAAGCATATGAAATTGACAGTTTAGTGCTCTCATAGCTAAAGTGGCTGAGGTGTAAACCTTTTTCCCCCATCTGTCTAGTGCTCTTGAATCCCTTTCAGAAGGTACTGGATTTTTAGCCATGGAAGCCTTAGCCCCCTTGGGACCCTGGGAGTCTCTGGGTCAGCTACTGGGCTATTGTAAAGGAATTTGTGGGAATCAGGTACTCTGTAGTATCTGTCAGGCTTGGCCGGGGCAGGAGGTAGAGAGTCAGGGTTGAAAGTGGATTCTAAATAGACATCATCCACAATGTCCAAAACAGGTGGGATGGCTAGGGGTCTGTGTTGGGGGAGTAAAAGAAACTCTCTGAGCCTTTTCTTGGAATCAGAGTAATCCTGACCTTCCCAGTGAAAATGTTCCCTCATAGTGTGTAAAGTTTCCCCAAAAGAGTAATCTTCTGGAAGGGAAGCTGAGGGAATAGAGTCCTCAGCATCAGAATCTTCATAAGGAGAGAAGGAATAGTCTTGGTCCTCAGAGGAATCCAAAGAAATAGACAGTTGTTCAGAGGAAGCAGAATCTTCCTCTTGTCTAGGACTTTTGTCAGGAAGAGGCTGAGAACCCCTGATAAGAGAAATCAAATCCTCAGCCATCTTGAGCATCTGTTTCTTAGGCATAGGGCCTTGAACAGGAGGAGACTGAAGTGAAGCCTTTTTCGACTTAGGAGTCTTCGACTTTGAAAATGTTTTGACTATAAGAGTAGTCGGTCTGAAAACGCCTTCAGAAACCGATGGCGTTTCAGAAGCACCGATGTCCTTGGAAGGTAAATTGTCGGAAGGCCCTGAAGTAAAAGGCTGCGTCGGCCTAGTACTTTCCGTCAAAATATCTGTAGCGGTCGCGGGTTCCAAAACTGCAGTAGTCAGAGGCTGCGTCGGAGCCTCACTGATAACCGGGGAAACGGAGACCGGATCAACCGAGGCCTCGGAATCGGGCTTAGGCCTGGGCTGTCGGTCCTTGTCCCTGCGCTTTTTGTGCACGCTGGTAGTCGGTAGCTCCGACGGCATGGTGTAATAATTTTCTACCAAAAAAGTGACGTGCGAAATCAAATCGTCTTTTAATAGTATGTTTATTAAATCTAGCACAAAAACGACAAGAAGTGACGTTGTGATCAGGGCCTAGGCAAGGAATGCAATAAGAATGAAAATCCTTATGAGGTATTTGCTTCCCACAAGAAATACAATTGTTAACTTTTTCTGACATCGGTCTGAGGCAAGAAAAGTTTCCCCAACGGGGTACTTAGCTTTATAGAAGACTTCGGTCTGAAATTCGAATTAAAAAATCTCAGGAGTCGGCCGACCGGCACTTGCGAACTGCTTCTGCTTCGGGCACCGCACGGCAAGAAAGACCGAAGAAAATGGCGTCTGTTGCAATATATATACCCCTGACGCACTGACGTCAGGGATGAGGCGACAGCAACCGACATCGGACCAAGACTTTGGAAATCCGGCCGACTGCGGGACCGCCTGATGACAGGATAACCCAAGTGTGATGACTGCAGCAGGGTAACATGATGAACATCTACCGTAGGCAAAGGTACCTTGTTTGCTCAGAAAAGGCCTCAATCCTCAAAATAATACCTGCAAGGTTCACTGCAAAAGCTCCCAAACAAGAACATCAGAAATGGCTAACTGGATGCCCATTAAACAGAGATCTGACTTTTTTTTTTACTAGGCTCTCCAATATACAGACTAACTAGAGACACCCACTCCACTGCTTCTAACACCTGTCTAATAACCCCCTCCTACAATCTCAGGAGACCATCCTTGTCAGAGATACAACTGCAAGCACCTGAAACTAAGTTTTCCTACACAACCTACAGCTTCCCTCTTTTAGCCCTTAAACTGTGAAAAGACTTTCCTATAACCATAAGTCATTTCTACAAATACTACCTTTAAATGACAACACAAAGCACACCTGAGGAGAAAGAGCAAATATAAACCCCGACTTAGGCTGTATAACATACAGCCTTCTTAGTACATACATCTGGTTTTATCCCAACCCATTTTCATATCCATGAATCAACAATTTTCCATACAATTACAAGAACCTTGCATCTTTTCCCTCAGTTACCTCAGTCTTCTCCCAACTCTGTCTCCATTTTTTTCTTTCTTTCTTTTCCACTTGTATATACGCAATTATGTTGTTGTTACTGTTCATGTGCCACTGTTAACTTCATGTTTGCTATTGATTTTAACCTTTGTTTACAAGTTATACTACTTTTGCAACCTGGACTGGGCCTGATATTGGTCACTGTTGATCAGTGCACTAAACTAGTAAATATAAATAAAATTAAATTAAATTAAATAAATAAATGCAATTTACTGTCCCTAGAAATCATGCCCATCAAAAGATGTAGTGTTTTCTGGTACAATAAACTGCAATACTTCAATTTCTTTTACAGGAGTGGCAGAAAGTATATATTGATTTTCCCAACAGCCAGTAGAGTTAACTGCAAGTCTGTCTTTTCCATCTCTATGCTACTTTCTTAGGCTCTCTGGACCTTTATCTATGTTAAATTCTCTCTTCTCAGAAGTGGCTGTTGACTACTCCATAATGTTTAAACTGATATTTAAAACACTTCACTCAAACCATCAAAAAGGTACACATTAAACTGGGCTCACTCTACAAAGTCAAGGCATATCTGACCGGTGCCACCAGGCTATCCATGGCCAGAACACACCTACTCTTAACCCTACTATACACATCTCCAATTTTCACAAATCTCAGAAAACCTGACTGAAATTGCCAGATTTGCAACCAACCAACCACATAGATCTCACCACTGCTCTGCCCTTTGCCAACTAAAATGGATCAAACTACCAGATTTACTATCCTTCAACCAAGTTTTCCACATTCTATCACTCACCATCCCAACAACTGTCCTGCACTTAGGACCCTAGTACAACCCTACTCAAATGGCAGATCCCTCAGATCCTCTGACAAACTCCTACTAAACGTCACTAAGTCAAACAACAGTTTTGGGGACTGTTCTCTAGCCAAACAGCCAAGTACTGGAATACCATCCTTCAGAACATAGTAAAAACTACTAACAACCAAATTTAAACTTCTCCTCTGAAAATACCTATTCAACAATTGGCTCTGCTCATGCACTAAGCCAGGCTGAACACACTGTGCCATGCCTCTCAGTTCTCTCTACTTCATTCATCTTTTGCCTACTTCACTGTATTCTACTCCTATTTCAATCACTATACCTAAACACAATACAAAGCCAATGCCAATCTATACTGGAAATGTATGCTTAGATGTATGAATATTAAATACTGTATTACACTGTTGTATACCTTTTCTCTAAAAATCAAACTCTTGTGTTATTTACGTACTGTTTATTAATTTTTGCCCATTTCGGATATGTAATTATTTGTACTGCTTCTAATTTTCTTCTCTCATGTTACTTTGCAAATATTTTTACTGTATTTGCTTGTTACATGTGTGGAGCTTTTCTCCCCCTGGCCTCTGCTGAAAATGGGCTCTTGGCCCAGTTGGACATACCCAGTAAACAAACATAAAATAATTAATTAATTAAATAAATAACACAAATGTTCTTTTTCAAATGGGCATCTACTATTTTCTTTTAAATATAATTACTAATTTGAAAAATGAAACAAAAAAAAAAAAGAGGCTGAGCTGTTTCACAATTTGTTAGAAATTGCTCAGGAAAGAGATCATGCAATATGATTCTGTCCAATGATAAATCATTGCTGTTTTGTACAGGTGCCCTTCTGTCACTCTTGTAAAGCTATCTCATTAACAATCATGACTTAAAAAGCCACACATGAAAAATCATGGGCTAGAAACCAGGCTAAATGGAAGTTCTGTTCTCACAATACAAGAGGTTCATGTTGTAAAGTTTTCAAACTACTGGACACAGTGACAGATTCTGCTACATAAAGAAACACATCTGGGAAGATCAAAGCAAGAGATTAGGACCATACCATCCCAATCTACCTACATTTTGATGAACACACTGAATCTAAAAAATGCAGGTAAACTGCATAAAACCTCCTTTGACAAAAAGTTGACAACGCACAATACATCCAAAGATGTGACACCAGCAGCAACTGGACAAAAAGTATCACTTCTTCTAAAACTGGAGTTTCAAATTCCTATTGTAAAGCATGAGTCTGAGTCCAAGTCACTACTAATACTATTGTAGTTTGGTCCATGTGCATCAGTGCAGAAGGAAATGCAGACTATGGCTTACAGCACATCTGCAACCTCCAAAGGCAAATTACTGCTTTTAGAATGTTTTATAACGATTGCTTTTTCTTCGGTCATTAACCACAGTTGAAAAGTTCCATGAGTAACCTGAGATTCATGATTTTTTAATACCCCCATTAAAGTATCACTCAAGACATAGGCAAACATACATTAATAAAAAATAAAACAAACCATATTAACATTTGTTACCATTTATAGCACAGACATTATACATCACGTATCTTCTCATTCTCTGCAACTATCAGCCCAACTTTATATAAACTGCTGAATTCCTGCCTTCCTTTAAACTCTCTCCTTCCTCCTGAACATTATTCTGCATGCATTGTTCCTACAGTTTCCAATTAATTCTATGTAATTTGCTTCTTCTCTAAAGATCCCTCTTCCAGTTCTTTTATCTATTTTATAATACTCAATACTTCAAATATAATTAGTTTATACTTTGATTTCCATTTTCTAGTAACTGCTTTTTGGTAGCCAACAGAATTAAACTTAAGGCCTTTGTAGGTCTAGACAATTCAGGTCCTGTATCTCAGCTCAAAAGAATAATTTCCTTCACTACAGTCATTTCATCACCCAATATTTCTGACAGAGTACTCTGTAAGGAATTTTTAACATCTGCCAAATTATTACACTCAAGATATATTCCCAGTTGCCATTTTATTCCCCATCACACCTCCAACATTTACTATCTACCTGAGAAAAAATTCTTTGAAGTCTGCTTGAGGTATAAAAATACCTATGCAAACACTTCCAAGTAAAGATCCTAAACCTTCTGGACTTTGCTGCATACTTGGAAGCCATACATATGTCCTCCCACTGCTCTTTTGTAAATAGTTTTATCAGTCTCGCTTACCAAAGTGCTTACCAAAAGAAAAAGTAAACCAAAAATAAGCACCCTGGATGTCAGTCTCAAGTCCGTTTATTGTATAAAACCAGTTGAGCGCTTTCATCAAACACAGTTGACTTCATCAGAACAAAGAACTTGAAAACACAGTTTAAATATTGTTAAAACAATCATAATTGGTAGAAAAACAACCAATAAAAACCCATACATTAGCATAAATCATGAATAGTAATACTTAAAATAAATTAGTAAAAAAAAAAAAAAAAAAAAAAAAAAAAAACATATGATCAATGTTGTTCACTTTCATGATGGTATAATAAAAAAGGGCTTAGATTTGTCCTGCTTTTTCTTTTAAAACTGGCAGGATAGTCAAATAGTCATTCAACCCCGGATGTATATTTGCAGCCAGCCTTAACTGCCACAACAACTTTTTACACAATACATGTTGCCAATCCCCCCCTTTAGAATCTATCTGCATAACATCCAAAATGGCAAACTTAAAACCAGAAAAGCTTTCACAATGTAAGCTATGCCTAAACAGAGCATTAGTTTCCTTCTTATTTTTTACATCATATAAATGCTCATATATTCTAGATTTGAGAAACCTCTTAGTTTTTCCAACATAAAATGCAATACATGTGTTGCATTTCGCAAGATATACTAGGTTGCTAGAAAAACAGTTAACCTTCTTAAAAAACAAAGTATTGCCATTCTGGTTAGCCAAAGTTATAGATGTACCCTGTAAAATATATTGGCAGTAAGAATATCTGCCACAGGATCTGGTTCCATTTAGGTTCCTATTTACTCCACCATTACTAATTTTCCTCTCTAAAACCAATTTTAAATTAGGTCCTATTTTAGTTGAAAAAGTGGGTTTCTCACCCAAAACTTGATACACTTCATTATTGGTTTTGAAAATACTCCAGTTTTTATTAAGAATGTTCTTTACCCCATTGTATAGGGGACTATCTTGGATAACACAAGGTTGTTGAAAATCAATGTTCGCCTCACCATCTACAACTGTGCCAACCTGGGATGTTTTAGTTAACCCCCTACCTAGTAGTGGAGTATATCTTTACCCCACTCATCCAAAACTTCACTGAGTTCACCAGGATAACCCCTGTCTAAAAATATTTCCTTCAAATAAACAAATTAATTTGTAACATCCTCTTTTTGAGAGGTCACCCTGGCTATCTTGATGGCTTGACCTTTAATAATGCCCCTCTTCTGAAACAATGGGTGATGACTGTTGTAGTATAAATAGCCATTACAGAAAGTTTTTTTTACGCTATACCCGAGAAATAAAACCTTCTTTTCCTTTTACTATATTCATATCAAGGTAATGCATTTTCTTGTCATGATGTTCAAAGGTAAATTTCAAAAAAGTGGTGGTATTAATCAGATAATCAATAAATGCAGGTATAGAATCTTTTTTACCTTTCCACAAAATAAAAATATAATCCAAAAACCTATTGTAAGAAAGAATCTCTGAAAAATATTCACTCTTAAAAATGTGTTCCCTTTCCCAACCCAACAACACAAGGTTAGCATAAACGGGGCACAAGAGGCCCACATGGCTACACCCTTTACATGCTGAAAATATTGCCCCTCAAAATAAATATAGTTGTTTTCATGAATAAGGGCCGTAATCTCACATATCATAGTGATTTGGTCATGTTATAAATGGGAATGGGTGAAAAGTACCTCTGCAAATATTGTTAAACCTTCCTGTTCGAGAATGCAAGAAAAAAAAATCTTGGACATTAATGGTCAAAAAAATGACTCCTGGGGACCACAGCTCAGATGGTGAGGCAAACTGTGTGGCTTGTT
Organism: Protopterus annectens; assembly: GCF_019279795.1. Lineage (NCBI taxonomy): Eukaryota > Metazoa > Chordata > Ceratodontiformes > Protopteridae > Protopterus > Protopterus annectens. The sequence goes on from NC_056748.1 coordinate 272,426,824, forward strand.
GGTCTAGGGGTATGATTCTCGCTTTGGGTGTGAGAGGTCCTGGGTTCAAATCCCAGATAATCTCTAAGGGAGGTAGGCTGGCATAATGGTTAAGTTGTTTACCTTGCAGATGCAAGGTGCAGGGTTTGATTCTCACATGGGATAACTGGCTAGGCTTAAAACGGCCCACGAGGGCAGTTAGCCTAGTACTAATTTAAGTTGGGAGGGTGGCCTAATGGTTAAGGTGTCTGCCTTGCAAACACAAGGTGCAGGGTTTGAGTCTCACAAGGGATTATTGGCTAGGCTTAAAATGTCTCGCAAGGGCAGTTAGCTTAGTACTAATCTATGAACCTATGAACATTGATTTTCAACAAACTTGTGTTATCCAATATAGTTCACTATACAATGGGGTACAGAACATTCTTAATAAAAACTGGAGTATTTTTAAAACCAATGAAGAAGTGTATCAGGTTTTGGGTGAGAAACCCAATTTTTCAACTAAAACAAGACCTAATTTAAAATTTGTTTTAGAGAGGAAAATTAGTAATGGAGTAAATAGGAACCTAAATGGAACCAAACCCTGTGGCAGATGTTCTTACTGCCAAAATGGCAAGATTTTGTTTTTTAAGAAAGGTAACTGTTTTTCTAGCAAACTTGTATATATTGCGAAATGCAACACATGTATTGCCTTTTATGTAGGAAAAACTGAGAGGTTTCTCAAATCTAGAATATATGAACATTTATATGATGTAAAAAATAAGAAGGAAACTAATGCTCTATTTAGGCATAGCTTACACTGTGAAAGCTTTTCTGGTTTTAAGTTTGCCATTTTGGATGTTGTGCAGATAGATTCTAGAGGGGGGGATTGGCAAAATATACTGTGTAAAAAAAATGTGTTGTGGCAGTTCAGGCTGGCTGCAAATATACATCTGGGGTTGAATGACTGACTATCCTGCCAGTTTTAAAAGAAAAAACAGGACAAGTCTAAGCCCTTTTTTATTATATCATCATGAAAGTGAACAACATTGATCATGTTTTTTTTCTAATTTATTTTAGGCATTAATATTCATAATTTATGCTAATTTATGGGCTTTTATTTGTTGGTTTTCTACCAATTATGATTGTTTTAACAAAATCTAAACTGTTTTCTTAAGAAAGTTCTTTGTTCTGATGAAGTCAACTGTGTTTGATGAAATCGCTCAACTGATGTTATACAATAAACGAACTTGAGACTGACATCCAGGGTGCTTACTTTTGGCTTACTTGCTTGGAAGAAAGACAAACTTCTTTATCTTGCTGATGCATTATCCAGATTGCCCAGAAACACCACTGAACAGCATGAGAATGAGAAACTTAATTTGAAGTAATGGAAGTGAGAAATTTTTCTTCCACATGTGTTGATGAGCTGAGAGATCACACAGCCACAGATCCAGTTTTACAAAGGCTCAACCACTTTATCAATCACGGATGGCTGTCAAAGCAATCTAGTTTACCTCAAGAAGTGCAACCTTATTTTCCTTACATAGATGAGATTTTGTCTGACAAAGGTATCATTATGAAAGGTCCAAAAGTAATTGTTCCAAAGTCCTTGTAACAAGAGTACATTACTATCTTGCATCGTGGTCACCCAGGAACCGACTCTACTAAAAGAAGGGCAAGAGGTGTAGCATTTTGGCCTTCTATGCCACAAAACATTGAGACAGCACTTTTATCTTGTTCCATGTATAATAGTACAAAGCCACATCAGCAGAAAGAACCACTTCAGCTAAACCAGATTCCTGAACTGCCTTGGTTTACAGTAGCCACTGACATTTTTGAGTGGAATGGCCAACATTATTTGGTGTTAGTAAGACTCTTATTCCAATTGGTTCGAGATTGACTTACCCCCTAAACTAGCATCCAGTACTGTCATTACTAAGATGAAGCGTCATTTTGCAGTCCATGGTAGTCCACGCAAAGTTATTTCTGACAATGGCATGTAGTTTACAAGCCAACAGTTCAAAAGATTTGCCAAAGAATGGGACTTTACTCATGTCATGAGTAGCCCAGAGAATCCGCAGTCAAATGGTTTGGCAGAATGTGCAGTTCAAAGTGCAAAACAGTTACTAGAGAAATCAAAATGAGACAATAGTGATGTTTTTCTGAATCTCTAACATTCCTTATGAAAAGCATCTTGGTTCACCTGCTTAGACACTTCTGTCGAGACAAATCAGGACCACATTACCAATCAGCAGTCAATTGCTGGTTCCATGTATCAAGAACAACAGGTCATTGAAAGCCAATCTGTCGAAGAAGCGTTTAACCCAGAAGTCCTACCACAATAACACCAGCAAACTGCTCAATCCATTACGAGAAGGAGATGTGGTAAGGATGCAAACTTCTCAAGGTTATGATCAGATTGGTGTCGTTAAGAATATTTGCCTAGAGCTGACAGTGTACATTGTGGAATCACAAGGAGCAGAGTTTAGATGGAATTGTAAACATTTGAGACTGGTGTCTGAGCCTATACCACAGCACATAGCTTGTGATAAAGACGATCTTAGAATGATTTGTCCGGTGTTCCAATTCCAGAGGAAGTTCCAGAGAATATTCCCATTCCTGTGACAAATCCAGAAGTTCCTGATGTGAGCTGTTCACTGAAGACTGTCCCTGTTGCTAAATTCAGTCCAGATTGTTATGTTATGAGATCCAGCCTTATCTCCAGACCATGTAAGAGATACATGGCAACTTGGACATGGACATTGTGTTTGTTTCTAATGTCTATAATAACCTATGTCTAACTCTAATGTTGTTTTTTTTACTAAGGGCAATCTTTTTAAGAGGAAGGATTTAGATCAATGTGTGTGTATGTGTATCTTTAAGAAGCTATCCAAGGACTTGCACAAGCATTTAAATACTGAGCATGTGAAAGCTTGACTGCCATTTTGTAGTAAGCTGTTGAGATGTAAGCATGTGTGTATGTAAGGTCTGTCAATCAGTTTGTTTATATTTTATGATGCTGCTATCCATCCTGATGTGTTCTATACATTAAAGCATCTAAACAAAATAACCTACCTGTTTGTCATCTATGTTAGAGAGGGACCAGCGACACCATCCTTAGGCAATACAGCCACTAGAGCTTTCTTCCAGGATGCTGATGCTTCCCCTCATTTTAAAATACTGTTACTCTTCCAGATTTTTATCACTTTCTTCCTTCTTAACTTTCAGATTTCCACAGGAATACCATCTGTTCCTGAAGAGTTTCTCAGAGTGATTATACACCAATGTTTTTATCTCATCTATCTTAATTGTTAGTTGGTGAGCCTCATCTACCTCTAGCCTTGCCATGATTAAGTCGTCCATAAATATTTCCATTAGTTCTCTCTCCCGATTTCCACATTTCTCAGCTTTATACAAATTTTCATAACATTTCCAAAATATCTCTAATACCTCTACAGGATCTCTGATTATGTTTCTTGTTATTGGCTCCCTAAGTTTGGTTAAAACACCTTCTACTTTTTTTGCTTAAGTCAGTATACTTAAAGTTCTTGCGTTCTGGAGTTATTTTCAAAAAGTACTTAACAGCAATCTTTCCAAACTCATGTTTATTATCGACATACTCCCTTATTTTCTCTTTAGCAGTCTATATGCACCTCTTCTTGTTCTGTGGGATTCCCCTTATTCTGTAATACTTTAACTTTTGTCAGCCCCTCTAAGTTTGTTTGTTTGTGTCTTTTGGCTTTTTCCCAGTTAGGGGTCACCACAGCGGAACTCCGGTCTGGTAATGATTGGCAGTAGGGCTTTACGTGCTGGCTTGCCAGGCCTAACGCACAACCTTCAACGAAGGAACGCCTGTTCACGCATGTCGCCACACAGAAGACGCTCTAACTGAGAATCGAAAGGGCAACGTCTAACTGTGAGGCGACAACGCTACCGCAGCACCACCACCGCGGTGTATACTTCTTTAACCACATCTCTATTTCTACTCTGTTTTTAAACTCCATTTTTATTTTATTCCACTCATTAGCTACTTCTAAAGATATTTCTAACTTCCCTAATAACTCTTGAATAATTTCCACTACCCATTCCTTAAATTCCTCTTAGGTGTGAAAGCACCAGCATCTCATTTTTCTTCATTATTCTGCATTTTTATCATCGTTTTTATTGGTGCATGATCTGAAATTGTTATTAGATGTGTGATGTTTTCAATTAAATCCACATATTCCTGCGAAATATAACTTCTATCTAATCTAGTCCAGTTATTGTATCTTTGGGATAATATGCACATTCTGTCAGAGCTCCTACTATTTATTTTTATTTATTTTACATTTGTTGACCGGACTAGTCTAACTGGATATATGTCCATTTTCAGTAGAGGCCCGGGGAGAAAAGCTCCAAGTTTTAATACATAGTAAAAAATCAGTCTACATAAAAGTTAAGACAGTCAAATCAGTAAACAGAAAAAATAAAAAAACTAAAAAAGATAAAATATGTACATTTTTTTTTTTTTTTGAGATGAGTAGAAGAAACAATATTTTCAAGGTAGCCTAGAATACAAGAAAGGATAGAGTGAGAAAGAGGTGGGGTAAAGATAGGAAAGGTATTGGAGATATATTAGGATGAGTAGAGGATTAGATTATTTTCATAGGGCTGAAAAAGTTACTTTTATGAAGGGGAGGCAAAACATACACCTAAGAAGAGAGGAAAGAAAGGAAGCTTTTGAGTACTTGTTCAAAGGGTAAGTTTCCTGTCTTAAAGAGTAGCTGTTGAACTTTAGAAAACATTTATTGGGTTATTGGTTAGAGAAAGGGGAGAAGGAAAGGGACGTAGGAGACAGAAGAGCAAGCTAGTCAGGGTTAATACAGGGGCACTACTGCATTCCCATCTTGTATACCAAATATTTATATACATTTCTTCAGACGTCTACCCTGTTTTGTTACATTTTCTCTTATAGGTCTCCCTGATATATCACCTATATTGCAACTCAAGTTCCAGTCCTCACCTGTAAGTAATATTCTCTGCTGAAAGCTAACTATTTCTCAAAATAAATTCCATACTAGCAGTTGTTGGTTGGGATATAACGTTCCAGCATAATCCTCCTCCCTTGAAAATAGTCCCTTATTAACACAAATTTACCATTTTCTTTTTTCTTCCTCTTTTACTACTGGTGCCACTCTAGCAATTAGTATAATTACTTACCTATTCCTTTGTCCCTAATATTCTGCAGAATATTCATCCTAAAATCCTTTGTCACATTCCCATGCTCATTTCTTTCAAAATACATCTCCAGCAGCATTGCTATTTGTGCTCTGCATTTCTTAATATAATTCAATGCTCTCTCCTTTTTACATTCAAAGATAATATGGATAGTGTAACCGTTATGATACAAAGCAGTTGTTCCCACCTATTAGGCAACAGTTTTTTGAATGTGTATTTCCAACTTTCATGTTACACGCATACACTAATGTTGGACAGGCTAATCTTTTATACACTTGTTTCTTCTCATCTCTATTTGGACCTATGTTACATTTTTCAAGATTTTTTTGTTTTAATGAATGCCCTCAAAAAAGAACTAAATGCATTTTCATAACTTGCTAGCCAGTAATATAATTTTACTCAAACTTACAATATTATTGGCTTATTTCTCGGTTTCTTTCTTCACACAGAGAGAGTTGAAATTAAGCTGTCGATCAGTGTACAACCATTTGGAAAGTCCCCAAGTAAAGAAAAGTTGTGTAAAATCTTTCTGTAACCATAGATGTCCTTCTCTTCCATGTTGCAGTATTCATCACATATGGGTTTACTCCTCTTGCTACCCGAACTTCCAGCCAGTATACAAAAGATTTCAGTCACTGTGTGGTACGTGGGATGTCTGTCATGGCTAGCAGAACATGGGCTATAAAAGTGATGTCTACAAGCACCAGACCTCAGAACTGTAAGCCCCAGTTGGATCCAGTCCTAGCAAGGGTAATGCCAGCCTTGTGCTATCCAGAAAGGGAAATGTTGCATACTAGGAGGGGTAGGTGGGTGGGAAGGAATACTGCAACATGGAAGAGAAGGACATCTATGGTTATGGTAAATTTTTACACAACTATTCTATGTCCTTCTATTCACATGTTGCAGTACTCATCACATATGGATGAGTGCCAAAGCTCACCGTGAAGAAGGGGGAGGTGGCCTAGTGGAGTTCTCCAGGAATTCATGGAGGATAGCTCTGGCCCTAGAAATGTGATCTAATTTGTAATGTTTGGTGAAGGTGTGCACCGAAGACTAAGTGGCTGCTTGCAGTATAGTGGAGATATCCAAACCCCTGAAGATGGCCCCTGAGAAGGCCATTGCCCTGGTGGAATGTGCTTTGACAGTACCTTGCAAGGATTTCCCATGGTGTTTGTAGCAAAAGGTGATAGCTTTGTAAATCCATGTTGAAATTGTTTGTTTGGTTACTGCTTTCCCTTGGGGCCCTGGGATGGAAAGAGACAAACAGTAGAATAGCCTGTCTGATGGGCTTGGTTTTGTGCAGATAAAATCTGAGCTGTCTATGCACATCCAGAGAATGGAGTACTCTGTCTCCCTGTGGGTTAAGAAAGAAGGTTGGTAGGTGGATGGCCTGATTAAGGGAAAGGTCATTCACCACTTTGGGTATGAAGGAGGGGTTAGTTGTAAGAGTAACCCTGTCAATGTGGAATACAAGAAGGGTGGAATAGCCATGAGGCCTTGAAACTCTGGCACTCTCCTGGCTGAGGTCAAAGCTATGAGGAGGACAGTTTTACATGTGCAATGTTTTAGGGAAGCTTTATCCTCTGACTCAAATGGGGGAAGTGTGAACTTCTCTAAAACATAGTTGAAGTCCCATGGGGGGTTCCTGGGTGGTCTGAGGTGAATGACCCCTTTAAGGAATAACTTAGCTGGTAGTCTGGAAGCTAGGAGGGATCCATGGATCTTCTGAAATAATGGGCTTTTAATGGATGAGGAAGCCAACCCTGTCTGCAATAGTTCACACAGTTAAGACGGTACTAGAGAGGTCTCACTTTTCAGCGGGTGCAACTGCCTTTTGAGACACCATATTGAAAATGTCTTCCACCTGCGATAGGTATGATTTCCTTGTATTTGGTTTCCTTGCCTCCTGCAGGACAGTGAGCATGTCCTCATTGTAAAGGTATCTGAAAGGGATCAGAATCCTATCACCTACAGGGTGAGGTGCAGAGATGGTCACTGTGGGTATATTTGGGATACCTTGTGCTGTGTGAAAAGGTTCACTCTGAAGGGTAACTTGTGGTGATTGCCCTTGAACAGCTGTAAGAGGAGGGGGAAACCAATGCTGTCTTGGCCAACAGGGAGTCACCAGCAAGATTTTTGGTCTCTCCTGCTGGATCTTCAGCAGGACCTTCTGAACAAGGGGAAAGGGGGGAGTACATAGAGAAGCATTCCATTCCAGGAGATTGAGAAGGCATATGTTGCAGAAGGAAGGAAGTTGCCTGTTGATGGAGGAGGCAAACAGGTCCATTTGAGGTGTACCCCACCTGTGGACAAGGTCCAGGAAGACATCCTTCTGAAGCATCCATTTGTGGTTGTTCGTCATTGATCTGCTGAGGGAGTCTGCCCGAGAATTCTGTTGTGAAGGTATGTAAACAACCTGTAAGGCCAGCTCCCACACCAGGACAGCTAGTCTGCAAAGGAAATAAGATTTGGACCCCCCTATTGTTGAGATACCACAGCATTGTGGTATTGTCTGTAAAGATGTTTAGTGCTCCTTGTTGTAGATTAGTTTGGAAGGCTCACAGGGCCAATAATATTGCCCTCATCTCCTGGATATTGGTGTGCTCTTTCCTGTGAGGCCTGGACACACCCCTTGCACTTTCAGGTGCCCCAGAGTTGCTCCCCAGCTCATGTCTGAGGCATCTGTGTGCATGATCTGTTTGGATTGAGGTGGCTGGAGGGGAAGAGCTGGGTTGAGGTTCACCTGCTTCAGCCACCAATGGACTTATTTGAGGTAGGGCAGGAGGGGTACCCTGTACTCCAGGGGGTGGGAGTGCTGGGTCGAAACTGACCTGAGGTACCATTGAAATTTCCTCATATGGAGTCTTGCTAATGGTAACATGGGGATAGTGGATGCCATGCAGCCCAGGAGCCTGAGGTACGGCCTCGCAGGTGTTGTGTCAAGCTTTCCACTTTTGGGGGGGTAGGCTTTCCTGATGTCTGTATGAATCCTGCACCCCAAGAAGACAATGTCTTGAGTAGGTTCCAGATGGGATTTTGGGAAGTTGATCTGAAATCCCAGGGACTGTAGGAGAGTAATGGCAACTTGTAAGTGTTGTAGGAGGGCCTGTTTGCAGTCTGCCTGAGTAATGGCAACTTGTGTTGTAGGAGGGCCTGTTTGCAGTCTGCCTGAATGAGCAAGTCATCCAGGTAAGGGAATATCTGGATTTCTTTTGTCCTGTAGAAGACAATAATTGGAGCCAGACATTTGGTGAAGACTCTGGGTGCAGTGGAAAGCCCAAAGGGCAAGGCAGAGAATTGAAAGTGAGAGGAACCCACAATGAACTTCAGGTATTTCCTGAAACTGGGCCTTATAGGGATGTAAAGGTAGGCATCATTGATATCTAAGGTGTCCATAAACCCTTGGGGAAGTAGGAGCAGAGAGAGAGTTGGTAAGGTCAACATCCTGAAAGTTGGAACCTGAAGGAAGAGGCTGAGTAGTGAGAGGTCCAGAATTGGCCTCCAGGGACCGTCTTTTCTTGGAACCAGGAAAATCCTGGAGTAGAAACCTCTTCCTTTTGCAGACAGTGTAACTGTTTGAATGGTGCCTTGAGCCATCAGGTTGTCTAGCACTGGCTGTAATAGGTGGAGCTCCGCTTTTGGTGGCTGTGGGATACCCCTTCTCTTTGGAGGCATGAGTCAAGTCATAAAAAACCTGTTTTGTATTATAGAAAGGATCCATTTGTCTGAGGTGATAAGGGTCCACATTTGGAGTGAGAGAGACGCACCAAGAGAGGGACAGAGGGAGAAGGTGGGGGTTTTAAGGTTGGCAAGTAGTGTGACACTACCTGCCCTGTCTTGAAAGGGCGGTCTCTGGCTAGAAGAGGTGGAGTCTCTGGTAGAAGTGGGTTTCCTGGATGTTTTCCTAGGCCTTGTTGGAGCAGCAGGGCAAGAGTGCTTTCTAATAAATTGTGTTTTAGCTGGAAAATTCTTCTGAATTTTTGGAATACGAGACACCAGCAGGTGTTTTAAAATCCTGCATCTCTTTCCCCTTTTGTTGTAATAACTTAAAGTCGGCCACTTTTCTTCCAAACTGGGCTGTATTTTCCAAAGGGGCATCAACCAGCTTGGCTATAAAGTCATCTGGTAGAGGTTGTACGCGTTATCCAGGAGTACCTTCTCAAAGCAGATGCTGATGACCTGGCTGAGGCCTCAGCAGCATCATAACTACACTTTATAGTGTGCCTGGTAACCTGAGAGGTGAGAGCAACTAGGGAAGACAGTGAAGTTTTGGCACCAAATCTGGGGAGTCAGACAATTCCTTAAGAGACTTTCTTCAAAAGGAATAGAGCATATTTAGCCATGTGTGTCTGGTAATTAGTAGCTCTGAAAGCCAGAGTAGCAGAGGTATATCTTTTCTTACCCAGGCATTCCATGGTTTTGCTGTCCTTGTCAGCTGGAAGGATGGTGGTGGTAGGCAATAGTTTTAAAGCCTTATCCGTGGAAATGGAAATTGTGGCAGGGTCTGCAGGAGGACACAATTAGAAACTTTGCAGTCTCACGGACTTTATAAAACCTATCAGGTCTGCGTGGAGCAGGGGGTTGCGAGTCTGAGTTCAAGGATGCTGAAGAGAAGGCATCCAGAAAGGCAGGTAGAATGGGTGGAACAGCTATAGGGGTTGAGGAATCCATTTGAATGAGGTCATAATACCTTTTCTGAACCTCTGTTATTTCAGATGATTCCCACTTGAAATGTTCCTTCATTTAGTGATAGTTTCCCCAAAGGTCAATACGCTGCTGGGGGAATCAGGATCAATGGATTCTTCCTCTGGGAGCCATATACCAGGAGGGAAAGGCAGCTGAGAGGTATATGAAAGGGATTTTTCAGAAGAAGAATCAGAGAATCCCTCCTCCTTCCTCAGAGAGGGATCTGATGTCTGTGGCCTAGGTAGGGTTACCACCTGTTCCTCTGAGGGGGACAGTCCCACTTTGGGCAGTTGTGTCCTGCTAAAAAAACTAAAAAATGGCAAATGTCCTGAGATTTAAAGACAAAATATATTTCTTAAGTTTTCTTTAATAGTTGCATAAAACAGTTATTTTGTATCTGGATCACATAAACCCTATATGACATAGCATAAGCAACTCGAATGCTATAAAAATAACCTTTTATTTTAGCAAAAAAATGAAGTTCTGTCCTTTGCACTTGCCGTGGCTAGGTTTTATCCTGCAAAATCTCAGATTTCTACAAAAACTGTCCCACTTTGGACAGTTGAAAAGGTGGTAACCCTAGGCCTAGGGCTCAGTATAGTTGGAAGGATAGTGGATGTCCCTGGAGTGGTAGGCCGTAAGGCTATAAAAGCATTAAACAGGCTTTGGTTGAAGGCTGCCAGTCTGGGATACTTTCAGGAGCAGGATATACAGTTTTTCTTTTTTCCTTCCTTTTGCGAGACCTAGCAGGCATCTGAATGGAGGAAGGCCTAGAATCATGTGACTGTAAGGAAACGGATGGATCCGACGGTCCTACCGAAATCATTGGTCCCCCCCCACAGCATCAGAAACAGACATCAGAAAAGCCTCTGTGGATGTGCCCTCCACGTGGGATTCTATGGCTTATGTGAAGGTACCTGCTTTACCCAATGAGGCAGAGCCTAATTCTTCAACCAGTCCGACGTCAGCCACAGGCTGATGGTGAGACATCAGAGGCGCAGCAGTAGTCAAAGGCCTGATGGTCTTGGCCTTCTTTTTCGGCAGTTTGGCAGGTAAGTCGATGGAACCCTCCATACCGAAAGCTAACTGCTTGAGACATTTGTTTTCTAGGTATAGATTAAGCACGTGCAGACGGCCGCTGAGAGTTTTGGGCACAAACGCCTGGCAGATGGTGCAGGCCTTGTAGTCATAAGTCCTACCTAAACAAAAAAGACACTGATCGTGAGCATCCTTGTGATGGCTGCACTTACACTTGCCCTTTCTGGATGACATGAACAAGCATTAGAATAAGGTAAATGACTGACAAAGATTCCCCAATGGGGCACTTATCTGATTTCTTCTGAATCTGATGGCAGGAACACCTGACATTTGATTAGCAGCTGAGAAGTTCTGAGGGCTGGTACATGCAGACGTCACTTTTATGGCCCACGTTCTAAATCTTTTGCATACTGGCTGGACGTTTGGGTAGCAAGAGAAGTAAGCCCATATGTGATGAATACTAAAACTTGTGAATAGCATGACATGTTGAGATTTTTGTAAGAAAAGGCTGCTTGCATCTGTTCTGGTCTGACTGTGTAAGTGTTTCAGAATTAGGGAAACAAGAGACAGCCAATAGATATGGCAAGGGTTATACGTAAATTATAGTACAAAAACACAACACACACAGACACACACAAACCCACCAAGCAGGGCATAGAAACTACATTAGAATTAAGTTTCCATTGATCTAAACTGGGGAGAGAAGATAGAAGAGCAAGGATAAGATATATATAAACAGAAAATAAAAGAGGTGATAAAGATGTAGCCACAAGTAAGTAAAGGTCTGAACAGGTGGGATGGCATGTTAATGAATGCTGCAAGTCTCTGGAAATAAGATTATCTGCTGCATGCAGCAAGCCTTTTTGGAGATACTGAAACTGCACACACAATGCAAACACATTTCCATATAGGCCTCTAAGTAGGTGCAAGGTATCACACAATGAAGAGATGGCTTTGCCTATCTGGCTATTCTGTTAACTATTTTCTTGATTTTTTCTTTTAATTATTTGAGAATTTTTGCAGTCACCCAAATGCTATGGATACCAGACATTTTAAAAGCTGAGTGCTTAAAGAAAAAGGCCCAACTATCCATATATTTTGTGCTGATGGGCCATAAAAAGGGGAAAATATGCCATGCCTGCAGCTAGTGGAGTCTAGCTTCATTGGCCCGAATACCTCAATAAAAACTTGTAAAATCAGTGGGTATTCAGAAGCTGAAATGTCAGCACTTGAAATGCTAAATGCAAAAGACTGAAAACCCAGGAAAACAGTGACTCTTGAAGATTCAGTTTCTATTTTTCGGGACTTGTTCAAGCAGGTCCCAGCATTTCAAATGGTTACTAGCTGGAACACATGACTTCCTTAAAGTATCTGTACATCTCCCACGGTCTTCCTTCAAAGGAAGTTTAAGGTATTACACAGAGATGAATTTGCTTTGCCATGGTCTTTCTGACATTTGTACTACAAAGAATGTGACATGACTGGAGAGCACCAGCGTGACTATGATGCTTCTTCATAATACAAATACAAAATGGTTCGACACTGTACTGCTGCTGAGGAGCAAAAAATATGGAAACACCGTTACTCCAAGACTGTAGAGTGCAAGCCTGATTTTTTACTAACACCTACAGCAATGCATTTTTCTTTCTTTGATGAAAATTCAACTTACCACGGATTTGTTTCAGTTATGATCTAGTTCTCAAAGGTAATGGAACATACAATATGCAAACAATATTTACAGCAGTTAGAATGTTTTTGTCAGGAGTCCACAGACTGTAACTGACGGACAGGAATGAACCCCAAACTATGGAACTGTGAGGGGGAACTTTAACCACTGTGCCACTGCCAGAATCCGTCTTACAACAGTGTAACTGATGAGTGGGCAGGGCAGAGTACATTTCTGATAGCCATGCTATTCTTGATGGCAGAATTTAGCATCTCGGTATCAGTCTGATGTTTGCTAGTGCCATTAACACAGCAGCAGTGAATGCGTCTCACACAGCAGTGAATGCGTCTTACAGCTGTGCCTGACTTATTATGAAGTGTTTAGTCACCATTCTGACCAAGAAAAATGGCACCATTGAATCAGTAGCACAGCATCTGTCTGCCAGATGCAAAAGTTTCTGACAGCAGCGATTTATGCTACAATGCCATTCAGGCACAAGGCAGTACCAATGGCGACAGATCTGTGAAGGATGTTTGACCATTTGCTCTCACAGTAGCATGTGGTGGTCTGTATTCTGACCTATGGCTGTAACACTAATCTGAGATAGGCAAACCATCCGAGAGCTGTACTACTGGCAGATGCTAGAATGTGGTGCTCCTGTATCATCTAGACATATTCAACTTATGACAGATTAGGCTAGCAGCTCCACAGCTCCTTAATAGTACCATGTCTGACCACAGTGAGGGATACAGAAATGCCATTGATGACAGCTGTTCCACAACATGGTTTCAGTGACAAGCATGAGAACAAATGTTTGCCAGCTTTTGCTCCCTACTAACATCACACGGTATCCTATATCACAGAGAACAAAAACTATTCACTGATAAGGAGCAGGACAGCTGCATGGCACTGCTTTACTGCCCCTGTCACTATTGTTTACTGCAAAGCCACACATGAGCAGGCACCTCACTATGATGGCAGTGTGTACAACTCTGGAAAGTATAGTTATGCAGCCTACTTAACTAACAGCAAACATTCGTGTGTAGTTACTTCTGCAGTCATAACTTCATGTAACTCTACCACATGTTGTGGTCTAATTATCGAGACAGACTTTCAGACCTGAGCACCCTTCCCCTCAAGGGGGCTGAAATCACCTTACCTCCAATATCTTCATGCATTTGGTATAAAAGTGACATCTGCCTATGCCATCTTTAGTTATTTCTCGTCTCTCCATAGGTTCATATCAGACAGGCAGTAAAATGCTGTAAGACAGAAAAACTTTTCAGGGATCTTCATCTCTGCAGCACCGAGTGCTAAACCTCTGACTGTGTACACCTAGATTAACCATGTTTCAATAGCAGCCTGTGTGCTGGAACACAGGAGCAGGAAAAGAACATTTACAGGTTGCCCATTCTTGGGGGAGGGCATTGCAGATAAAAAAATAAGAATGACAAAGTAAAAGCAGAAACCTTTATTCACCTAGCACCTCAGTCACACAACAAACAATGAAAGTCATCCATTTGATATATGCATCTAATTATGAATCAATTAAGTTAAAAAAATGAATTCAAATTAAATCAATGCCTTCAAATCAAAATCAATATTCAGTCCATTTGGTCAAAGTATGAAATTTCATTAAAATAAAGCTTCTTTCTTTTCTAAATACTTATTAACAATGCAAACCTTACAAATACTAAACTGAAACAAAACAGTAGTGACCAACTCATCACTACAACCCCCATGAAGTTCACTGAACTGAACAGCAACTAATGCCATTAAGGTGTTATTTACATATTTTACAATTGTTACAGGGGTAAATACCCCAGTTTTGTAACACACCAGTAAGCCTTACACTGCATCTCTGCAGAAACCACTAGGAATCAAATAATCAGAAATATTAGTTTACTTTTATGAGAAAAAAAGGAAAAATACAAACTACTACCATTAGACAAACCACTTCAAGTCTTTTAATAGTCATTTTAACAGATTCTGAAAAAAGATCATATTCAAAAACAAAAAAGCTCCTAAAGCTCTAACTTATAATTTTGTTATTCAAACAATTATAATATATCATTTATATGGGTTACACAGTTTTCAATAAGTTTCTCTAACAATATCCAGATTATACCCCCCCAGATAAAAATACAGTTAATAGTTTGCTTCCAACTGAATATCCTGCCATTTCGTACACAATGTCTTAACCCTATGTAATTCTCCAAAAGGAAGAGATTTCAAAGTGTGAAAAGGATGGAAGCCAGTGTCATACAACACTAATGTGTAGTATCTGGCTTTCTATAAAGTTTTGTACAAATATTACCATAATCATTCACCATAACATAAATTATCACAAAGTAATATAGCTAAAATATAAGTTGCAAATAAAACTTGAACCAAATCTATTGTTGCATGTTTGATAAAAAAAATGTTGAAAAGTATAAACATGTGAGCCCCTGTTTAAAATCAACATTATGCTGTCAACAAACAACGTATATGCCAGGACAGGTTTTATCATGTGCTACGTTGTTTTTTTTCTTTTTAGAACGGACAATTACCTCCTTTGAGGACCTGGTCATGCATTGGAATTCGTATCTTCTGGAGATTATGTGTTGAGTGTACTGATTTGCAGCTACTGAAAATGTTATTAAGAGCAAGGGTCAGACAGCCTCCTATCTTGGAACTTTGTGGCAGAGGTGAGTTTGAAGGTGAGATTTTTTTTTTTTATCTGTAATGGAAGAGGTTGGTGTATTCACAGCTAACCTCTATGGGGTTGCGGCCCTATTCTGTCCTCATTCTGCCGCAGGGGTGGCCAAGCCCTATACTACTGTGGACATATATATATATATATATATATATATCGGTCATACAGTAAATTAATGTTTTTACTGAAAGTCCAAATAACTAAAGATGCCATAGAAAACAGAAGTAAATAGGACCCCGATTTGGTACTTACCTGCTCTTCTCTTCATATGTAGCTTGGACAGACTGACTTTACAAATGCATTCTCTGTGCACAACAGAGCACTGCACATCAGCGAACTTAGCAACACAGAACTTAAGAAGGTGCAGGTGGACATTACCTTTATACCAAGTACAAGAAGACATTCAAGGTATTATAACATCAGTCCAACCACAGGCTGAGTGCTCAGTATGCTGCAGAGTTGCCAGTGACTGCGAAAGTGGTCCACATGAACATTCATTGTTTTCTTTACCAATGGCGCTATGAGAAGACAAAGCTCCCGTTTAACAGGGGTGGTAGATGCAGCTGATATGATACAATTCTAACCTATGACAATTAACAGGGGTGGTAGATGCAGCTGATATGATACAATTCTAGCCTATGACAATACCAGTGATAAGGTTTCAGAGCCTTTCTGTGATGGCTGAACTGCAGCACACAAGTACCCTGCATCCATTCTTATGTACAGCAATGTGACTGATAACACAGCAGGCTACCTGCTAGGTTTATGTCTCAATGACAACATGCAGGTCTGCACTGCGGTTCATCAGATTCACCAGTGACTGTTGCATGTAGTGCTCTACTGGAACATTCAGACACAAGGAAATGTTACTTATGTGGAGACAGCACTTCTGCATCCGCTGTATAACTCTGTAAAGAAAGATTGCATTGCTCATAAACTATTCTGTCCTACAGCAATGCCAAGGGTGAGGGGGAAAGAAACTGTTCAACAACTCTGCTACTCTTTGATCACAGCAATCGATATTCTGGAATTATTCTGACTTATCTGACTACAAATGATTGGGGATAGGAGCAGCCAACCTTATGGTTAGAGCTACTCTCTGATGTTAGTATGTAATATATGGGCACCACTTTAGTGACATCAACAATAATAAAATAGTGCAACCTCTAGTAGTTGACGTTGTCAGTCCCCACAGGTTAGATAAGGACCTCTGGAAATAAAAGACTCTGTCATGTAATTTGGGTAAAAGTAGTGAAAATGTATAAAGATGCACCTCTTAAATGAAACAGTTATAACCTGGAAGTTTAATAGTTTTACAGCCATCATAAAATAAGTAAGAAAAAAAACATTATCCACTGACTTGAATTCATGCAACTGCTTCTTAAAATGCTGTTGGAATTCAGTAAAATATAATGTCATTGTATTTCTGTAGCTCGACTGGGACTGTACCACTTGCAAACTAAGTTTATCTTTCAGTATACAATTACAGAATGTAAAAGGCAACTGGGCCTTGTGGCCACATATGCCTTGCCCATATCCACCTTTAGATCTTACCACCATTTTCAAGAAACGATATGGCAGTCATATCTGGAGTGAATTTATGTACACTCATCGAGCTGACCAATTCCTTCTGAAAGGAAGACAGCATGCCACCTTGCTTGGTATCAAGAGGATGCTTGCTCTAGAGAAGGGAATAACTGTTGTGTGACAAATCTCTCTATTGTGATTTGTTTATTTGCTGAAGTGGGTTCAGATCACTAGAACTAACACTGAGACAGCTGTTTAATTTGTGAAGAAATTAGAGGTCGTTGATTATCAGATACCGAATGGTCCAGAAAGCAAGGTATAGATGACCCCTAAGGAGTCTGTAGGACACATGATACAAGGAACAAGGCCTCCAGCATCTCTTGATAACTTAGGTCCTTTAGTCCCATAATCTTTTTTGTTAGTTACCTTTGGGGTCTCTCACTGCTTGATATGTTTAGTAAGATATATCTCAAGGAAAGCATCGTCTTCCATGATGGGTCTGATTAGCACAGAATATACAGGGGGTCAGGACAGAAGCATAGCTGGCTCAACCAGTGCTCTGTGCCAGTCTCGAACTAGCACCCTACCCCAATCAGCTCTTCAGATGAAGAGGAAAAAAAAATCTTCTAAACTGTAGCAAACTTCTTGCTACAAATGTAGCAAATAGTTGCTACAGTTTATACCCTACCTGCACAGAGTGCTACAGTGCTCATGTATTATTTAAAAAAAATCTTCTTTTAAATTATAGCAAACAGTTGCTACAATTTATATATTGTCTGCAAGGTGTGCTACAATACTCAGATTTGACCACAAATGCAATACATGCTTTTAAAAAAAGAGTATTGTACTAAAGAGCGATCGGGATAATGGATGGTAGAACTTGACACCCCAACACTTTGTGCCGGAAGTTACACCTCGCACCCTGCTCTAGCTATGCTGCTGGGCCAGGACTTCTATGGACCTAGTAGTAGTCCCCTTTGTGCTGAGCTGTGACAGACAGAAGGATTTCCTTACAACTTCTGCAACACAATGTTCAAAGGAGAGGAGTTATCTACCCATGTCCCAGGGTCTCTCTCAACATCCTGATGCAAGGCAATATTATAACGGGACAGCAATTTCAAATCAGCTGGAGTACTGTATGCAAGAATCTTGGAGCAAAACACTGATGAAATCAATTTTAACTATATCAAGTTAACTTTTAGACTGTACAGAGAAAACATTTTGTTGTGTAATATATGCACAGTATTACTTGACAGAGTATAACAAAAGTTTCATTCTATTAAATAATATAGTGCTGTTCACTAAGTAACCACAATGTAAACTTCCAGACATTCCTTTCATGATTTTCACAAAGTGATGTGATGTTTTTAGCTTTTATTCTTACAGATATCAGCCCTAGTCTGCCTCATTAGATGCAGCTGTGTACAGTCAACCTTTTTAGCCTCAGTACTGTTACAGTCTAAGCTTTTATAGTACAGTCCCAACATTTAATGGCATACTCACAAAAATGCATGGTCTTCTACTGTTCTGTAAGACAAACAGATCTCTTACAATAATGTTCCACTGACATATAGGCATAAGCTCTCCATATTCCTAGTGCTGGCAGGTGCCCAGGTTGCTTCTTCATAGCATGAAACTCTAAGTAAATAGTTACATTTGTTATATCAAGCTGTGGACAGCACACTGACAGTGCAAGGTTATAAAGCCTTCCACACATTTAGACCATCTACTACACAGGAACTAAAGGTAGAGGTCTCTCTCTTTACATCAAAAATAAATCTACATCAAGGCTGGTCAGGCAGGACAATGCACTTGAGCTGCTCCATGTTCAAATCACCATAATCAAAATCCAATATCACTTCCTTGCCAGCTATAGGTCTCCCTCTATGACCCAGGAAACCCATACATGTATTTAAACGTATTAGAAACACTAACCATCCAACTCAATACTATATTCACGGGTGACTTAAATTACCTCACTCTTAACTGGGAATCCTATACAACACCAAACATACAGGCACAGAGATTCCTGGGTTTTGTAAACACAAACTGCCTCGACCAGGTAGTCAATACACCATCCAGGGGTGCAACCATACTGGATGTGGTCCTCACTAATATGGGAAAATGATGCACACCCCCTACTGAAATGTCCTCCCTGGTAAGGTCAGACCACAAAAAGGTCTATTAAGTAATAACCTGGTAAAATTTCAAGCCCCCATGAGCCCTGAGAACACTGCTACCTATGTACAGCTGTTCACAGAAACCCTGTACAAGCATGTTAACAGCTGCATAGAGGCAGCCGTACCATCAGGAAGAAGTACAGAACTAACTCAAAAAACAAGCCACCCTGTTGGAATCACAAAATCAATAGGCTGTATAAAGGAAGGAAGCAAATCATGGCAAAAATTAGGAGGTGCAGCACCCATCAGGATAAAAGCACTCTCCTCAAACTAAACAAACTTATAGGACAAAATCTACCAAAGCCAAATTTGAGGCAAGTTTGGCCTCCCAGTCCAAGGACAAGCACAAGACATTCTTTAGCTATGTCCACAACCTGAAAGGCAATACACAATTGTGTGCAGAGCTCATTGTAAATGGAGCCACCCATATTGAGCCAGAAGATACAGCAAACCTACTGGCCAATAAATTTAGCTCCAACTTTACCTCCTCTCAATCTTCCCTCAGGAAATACCATCAAATACAACTCCCCCTCATATCACTAGGGAACTGGTCATTAATGCTCTCTCAGGCCAAGAACATTGAATCAATGGGCCCAGACAATATCTCAGGATGCCTTCTAAATAGCATGAAACATGACCTATCAGGGCCTCTGGAACTGCTATTTAACTACAGCCTACAAACAGGCTTCATGCCTCATGAATGGCGAACAGCAACAGTCATCCCACTCCACAAAGGCAGGCCATCAACAGACCCTGGAAACTACAGACCCATAAGTCTCACAAGACTTGTATGTAAAGCCATGGAAAGTATTATCATGATAATGATCAACAGAGATATAGTAAACCTTCAGACACTGGACCCAACCCAGTTTGGTTTTGTCAAGGGCAAATCATGCCAACTCAACCTGGCGGACTTCTTTGAGAAGGTCACCAAAGCAATGGATGAGGGCAAAATGGTTCACACTGCCTACCTTGACCTGGTCAAGCCATTTGACACAATACCTCACTCAGGCATTGTTGACAAACTCAAGAGGTTAGCTACAAACTTGTATGTCACCCGGTGGGGTAGCCAACTGGCTCAAAGACAGGACCTAGGAAGTTAGAACTGGGGAGTCCACCTCTACAAAGAGGTCAGTTACAAATGGAGTCCCTCAGGGATCAGTCCTTGGATCGCTCCTTTTTGGAATTTACTTCTCTGAAATCAAGGCCAATGTCAGTGGTCTCTGGCGGACTAAATTTGTAGTTTGCAAATTAGGAGCTGTCATTAAATCCCACACTGACACAAATGTTCTCCAGGAGGGGCTGACACAGACAAACTGGTGTCAGAGCCATGGACTAAAACTAAATGCCAGGAAATATACAACAGTATCCTTTGGGAAGTCATCCACCCCTGTTAACCATCACATTGACAACACACCCCATAGAGTTGACACACACAGACAGTAGTCTAACCTTTGACCATCAAGTGTCTGCAGTAGTGAGGAAATCATTCTATGTTGCACAACGTCTAAACAAAGGTGTGGCATCCAAGTCCAAGGAAGTCATTGTTCCACTGCATTCATCAGACCTATCACTGAATACAGTGCCCCCCTTTGGTATGTACCTAACTAGGCATAGCCAACAATTGGGATGTCCACAGAGGTTCCTCACTAAAAGAATACAGGGCTCAAGTAAAATGTCCTATGCAGACCATCTCAAGGCTCTATCCCTGTATTCCGTCTCCTACAGGCTTTTGAGGGGAGATCTATGCCTGACATTCAGGGCATTGTCAGACCCCACTCTAATGGGCCTCCTGCATATCAACAAAACAGCATCAGAATTACCCATTCTAAGGACATGAACTTTGCCTGGGATATAAATAGCACCTGCTGGAGAGACAGGTATGTATCCCAGACATTACCCCATCTCTGGAACAAGCTCTCATCCATATGGAGCAGAGTACCTCCCTAACCCAATTCAAGTGCAACCTGGACAAATGGATGGGGAACAGGAAATTCAACCCTGGTTTGACACACACATCTCTAATGGAGACAGGCAGTCTGTAAATGGTTCATCTTCCAGGCCCTAGCTTGTAAATGTTTCATCTCCCAAGCCCCTGTGTACACTTATCAAGGGTATCAGAACTTGTTAGAGATTTTGGATGCATGACTAGGCTTAAAATGGCCCTTGTGGTTGTTAGTCTAGTAAACACCTATGAACTAATACACAAGTAAACTTATGGTAATATTAAGAATCCAAGTTGAAAACAATTCCAATAGCAGGAAGGGATGAGAGCACTTCCTAGAATTAACAATGACCAAACTATCTAATTCTGAGAAAGACAGCTGGAGAGTAATCCATTCCATAAATGCTGATTGTCATGCAATGAACAAAATATTTCAGGAAGGTGGACAGCTACAAGATTATGAAAAGTATAGCAAGCACACACACATACCCCCCCCCCCCCAGTGAAAGTTTAATTAACATTCTGCTTTAAAGAATTCAGTGTGTTAACTGCACTGCCTTTTCTGGCATAGAAACTTTGGAATGACCAGCTGTAGAATTCCACATACTCTGCACCAAAAAATTTTTAGCACCTATTGTTAAGGCAATTGCTTTAGGGCTGCCTTTTTTTCGGTTTCTAAGCAGAGATTTTACAGATGTCTAATACGTTCTGTGCAAACAGCATGAACACTTCTGTTCTTGTGTCAGACACAATAAATACAAACATTTGTATTATCTTAGTTATTCATTTATAAAGTACAGTTGTGTAAAATATTACCATAACAGTACATGTCCTCTTCAGTGTTACAGTATTCTTTACAATAGGGATTGCCTGCCAAGGGTAGCCCAATGTCCGGCCAGTATACCAATGCCTTTAGGTTGTAATAGGTGTGCCATATGTCACATGTATGCTCCCCTCACACAGAGTAGGGCATAAAGTTAACATACTGGTGCTACAGCCTCAGAACTGAAAAGCCCCAGTAGGAATGACAGTCTAAGAACACAAGGAGGTAACAAGTACCTCCAGAAGGAGAAAAGGACCAGGGAGAGGAGGAAGGGAGTGAATACTGCAACAGTGAAGACCAGAACATCTACTACTATGGTAAGATTTTACACAAGTGTACTACATCCTTCCATATCACTGTTGTAGCATTCTTTACAATAGGGAGAGTACAAACACTCATGAAGAAAGTTGGGAGGATGTAGGACCAGTAGAGCCCTTAAGGAAACCATGTAGGATAGCCCTGGCAAAACCATCTGTAGGCCGAGAAACATCATCCAACTTATAGTGCTTGGTAAAGGTATGCACAGAAATCCAAGTAGCTGCCTCAAGAATAGAATTGGTATCCAAGCCTCTGAAAAAAGCACCAGAAGAAGCCACAGCTCTGGTAGAATGAACCTTAACAGAAGAAGGAAGGCTTTTCCCATGAAAGGAATAACAAAAGGAAATGGCTTTAAGATATCTAGGAAAAAAAGAGTTTGCTTGGTAACAGCCAAACCTAAGGATCTAGGATGAAAGGAAACAAATCTTCTCAGATTTATGAATGACTTTAGTTTTATCCAAATAATATCACATTTATCTATGCAAATCTATGGTGTAAGAACCTTCTCACTAGCAGAATGAGTAGAAGGAAAAAAGCGGGAAATGAATACACTAAGAGACAACTCATTAACCACCCTGGGCATAAAAGAAGGATTAGTACCAAGGGATACCCTGTCCTTATGAAAAAACAAAAAATGAGGAACAGATATAAGGGCTTGCAGCAGACACCCATCCAGCTGAGGTAAGGGCCAAAAGAACAGTCTACCAAGAACAATGCTGTAAAGAAGCTGAAGCGGCAGGCTCAAAAGCAGCCAGAGTCACTTTTTCCAAAATGAAATTTCGGTCCCAGGAAGAAGGAATAGGCTTTCTGGGATGCCTAATATGAAGGACGCCTTTAAGAAATTGTTTGACTTCAAATCTAGAAACCAAAAGGGGAGTCAAAGGCAGACGAGCAGAAATAGCTGATAGGCAGGCTTTAACAGAAGGGTACACCAACTCAGCATTGAGCAATTCACACAAAGACAGAACCAAAGGGACTTCCACAGTAAGTGACTCCAGGTTATGAGAAAGACACCAGACGGAAAATCTATTCCATTTGGGCAAATAAGATTTTCTGGTTGTGTTTCCTGGCCTCCTGCAGGACCCGCAGCACATTCTTAGGAAAAAAAAGGTGTTTAAACGGAATCAAAACCCTATCACCCAGAATGTCAGTTGAATAGCGGACAGGTGGGAATGGATGACAGACTCCTTGTCTTGTGTGAGGAGGTCCATCCTGTGAGGTAACATGATGATTGCCCTTGGCCAAATGCAGAAAAAAATGGAATCAATACGGTCAGGGCCAAAAAGGAGTCACCAAAAAAGATTTGGAAGCAGTCTATTCTACCTTGAACAGGACCTTCAGTATGAGTGGAAGGGGAGGGAAGGCATAAAAAATCCCTTTCCATGAAAAGAGAGGCATCCAGATTCCAAGCCAGAGGACATGGGTTCTGATGCTAAAACAGAGGAAGTTGTCTGTTCAGAGGGGAGGCCAAAAGATCTACTTGAGGAGTACCCCACTCGTGGACAATGCCCAGAAACACATCTCTGTGAAGCATCCACTCGTGAGTCTGTCTTATGGACCTGCTCAGAGAATCTGCTATAATGTTCTGAACTGATGGAATGTAAACTACCTGAAAGGTCACCTGATACTGGACAACTAGATCCCAAATCTGAAGAGCTAGCTTGCACAGGTGATAAGATCTTGTCTCCCCCCTTGCTTTTTGATGTATCAGATCACTGTGGTATTGTCTGGAAGAAGAGAGTGTGAAAAGCCTGAAAAAGCCAGTAGAAGAGCTCTCATCTCTGATACTGATGTGGTCCTCCTTTTGTCAAAGAGACCAAAGGCTCTGCACTTTCAGAGGAATTAAGGAGCCCCCCCCCCCAATCACACATCTGAGGCATCTGTAAAGAGTTCCTGAGAGGGGGATTGCAGGTTGAAAAGGAAGCCCTGGATTGATGGACAACTGATAAATCCACCACTGAAGTTTCAGCTTGAGATGAAGAGAATTGGAAAGTATAAAGGATGAGAATGTTCAAGCCAGACTGACTTTAGGAAACAATGTAGCTTTCTCATATATCTGGCCAGAGGAGCATAGGAATGGTGGAATCCATGTAACCCAGAGCCCTTAGACACTCCCTGTCTGTAACGGAGTCCAGAACACGAAGGGATTGAAAGAGTGCAATCAGAGCTAAAGCCTCAGGGAGAGGCAGAGATGCCAGCACTGGAACAGTCTGAACCCTGCACCCTAGAAAAACATGATCATGAGAAGGATTCAGGAGAGATTTTTGGAAACTCACTGAAAACCCTGGGCTTTATGGGAGGCAAACAGCAAAGTGAAGATGCTTAAGTAATATTTCTGCAGAAGGGGCCTGAATGAGCAGGTCGTCAAGGTAAGGAAAGATATGCATTCCCCTCACCCTGCAAAAACAATCACAGAAGCGATGCATTTGATGAAGATCCATGGAGCAGTAGAGGTGCCAAAGAGCAGAGCAGAGAACTGAAATGTAAAAACTTCCTCAAAAGGGGATGAATTGGGATATGCAGATAGACATCTTTGAGATCCAGAGAAACCAGAAAAGCCTGAGGAAAAAGAGGAAACAAAGTTTGTAGGGAAAGCATGTGGAAGGAAGGAATCTTCAAAAAGGTGTTTACCTGACAGAGGTCTAGAATAGGTCTCCAGGTGCCTTCTTTGTTGGGGACCAGAAACATTCTGGAGTAAAAACCTCTTCCCCCTCTGAAGAGTTGGAAATTCCTGAATTGTTCCTGGAGACAACAGATCCTGAAGTACCTCTGGAAAAAAAAGCAGCTGCTCCTGAGGCTGAGGAATGCCCAAGGGGGTTGGGGATTTCCAGACCATAAAATACCCTTGGTATATAATGGAAATAACTCAGGAATCCCAAGTGATCTTTAAATAGGAAGGGACAGTGAAAGGTGAAGGGAGTGACAGAGGAATGTGACTGAAGAGAGAGGCAAAGATAGTCAGACAGTATCTGGTTTGTCAGGAAAAGGAGGCTTCAGAGCTGAAGGAGTTTGAGTAGACTTAGTTGGAGAAGCCCTTCCTACCACCCTTTTTACCTTAGGGGGGGGAGGCAAGATGGTCTGCAGATAATGGTAGGTTTATTACAGTAATTCCTTTGAAATGTAGGAACAGGTGAAACAAAACTATGTTTCAAATCCTGTAAAGCCTTAACCTCTTCCTGAACGGACTTAAACAGTTCAGCAGCAGCAGAACCAAAAAGATGTTTATTATCTAGAAGAGCATTCATCAACTTAACTTTAATATCATCAGGCAAAGGCTGGAGTCAAACCCAGGAATACCTAATCAAAGCACAACCAAAAGCAGCAGCGGTAGATGAGGCATCAACTGCATCATAGCTGCATTTAATACAAGGGGAGCAATTTGAGAAGTCCTTAGGAAAGGAAGAGCTGAAGCCTTCCCCTCAGAGTGAATAAGATCTGTAATAACCTGACAGGCCTGAGGGAGAAGAGCTAAAATATTCCTGGTCATATGGGTCTGACAGTTTACAGCTCTAAAGGCCAAACTCTCTAGAGTTCTGCTGTCCTTATCACAGGGAAGCAACTTTGTTGAAGGCAAAAGTTTAGATGACTTAGAAACAACAGAAGGGTCTGCAGAGGGACACCTACAAAGAAATCTGCAATCCTCAGAGGCACCTTATAAAACTTACCATTGTTTTTTTCAGAGTAGGGTGGCAGGGAGTCAGGAGCTTGAGAAGCTGTGGAAAAAGTGGGACAGCAGAGGACCTAGGAGACTGAATCTCATAGCACCTCTTCTGAACATCAGAGACCTGAGCACAATCCTACTTACAAAACTCCATCATACAGGAAATTGTGTCCCCAAAAGAAATTTCCTCAAAAGGAGATTCAAGACTAATGCAGTCCTCTTCCTCAGCACCATAATCCAAGGTACAGGGAATCTGTGAAGAATATGTAAAGAATTCATCAGAATAGACATCCTCATCAGAAGAAACTTGCTCCCTAGGCCTCTTAAGAAGGGTAGTAGACCAAAGGGAAGCAGGAATAGAGACCTACCAAAGGAGGCTTCAGAGCCATAAGGGCATGGTTTATCTTCATAACACCAATCTCAATATGGTCGACCCCGCATTCGCGAATGCCGAAGTGCAAACGTCCCAAATGTCGAATTCCACATATCCGAACGACAAAATCTCACCCCCTTTTTGACCCATGGTAGCACTGGTGTGGAGGTGTGGCATGGCCAAAAATGTCAAAATTCGACATTTATTCGACATTTTAAAAGTTTCGCAGAAACTGGTCGACGATGTGGGTGGTCGATCATATGTGATCGATGATATGATACAGTAAACCTAAGGGCATTAAACAGACTTTGAGTGAAATTTTGCTGTTCACTCTGAGGATCTTTGGGAGCAGGAGAAAGGTGCTTAGTTTTCTAATTCTTTTGTAAGGGGACGTCAGCCCTAAAGATCTTTGGTGGCTCTGACCCCTGCCATCAGTCTATAAGCATAACAGGCATCTCTTCCCTCACCAGTACTTGAGGAACACCCCTAGGCCCTTCGGATGTAGTCAGCCATGGTTCTCCTGAACATCTGAGGTGGATGTCTGCAAGGCCTCCATAGACGAGGGAGAAGCCATATGCATGCCAGCCTCCGAAGCGGTCACGGCAGAGGAATCCAAATGAAGAAACATGCAGTCCTCTGGGCTTTCATTAAGTTTGAGAGAGAGAGTACAGCAGAAGAATCAGCCCATGCTTTCTTGATCATCTTCTTCGCGAACAGCTAACCCTCAGGCCGAGAAGATTCTTCCATAGCAGCTTTAGCCAAAAACTTAAGACACTGGTTTCATACATAAAAAAATAAAAAGAGAGAGATAACTATGTCAGGTTTTTGAAACAAAAAAAGTCTGACAAATGGTACAAGATGTATGGTCATGAGAAGCACCCAAGCAAAACAAACACTGCTCATGACTATCCTTATGGGGAATCTGTCTCCCTCATTGGCATCTCCCCTTTTAGGATGACATGAAACCAACAACCAAACAATAAAACAGAGGTAAGAAAAAATCCCCAATGGAGCACTTATCTGAAAAGCAGTTTGGTAACCAATAGACAAATGAGAGTTCAGATCGATGATGAAAGAGGCCATCTGGACTGGAGACAAAGAAGTTCTAAGGATGGTATGGACGTACATCACCTTTATGCTGTGCATGGGGATAATACATGTGACGTATGCTGCAACTATTACAATGTAAAGGCTTTGGTATACTGGCTGGATGTTGGATTATCTTAGGCAAGGGATGCCTATTGTAAAGAATACTGCAACAGTGATGTGGAAGGACATCTGGTTAGAATGTTCACGGAAAATCTAAAAATGTACTTTTTCTGCAAATAATCAGCAAAACAAATTACGGATTATAATGCAGCCAAGATTCTTGGAATGCTAAAATTCTGGCGCAATGTTTGGCATAATTTGTGTCAAGCAGAACAATTAAAGCAGAAAAGTACAGTTGTGTAAAATCTTACCATAACAGTAAATGTCCTCTTCACTGTTGCAGTATTCCTTACAATAGGGCTAGCCTGTCAACAGTAGCCTGACGTCTGGCCAGTATACCAAAGCCTTTAGGTTGCTAAGGGTATGCAGTACATCACATGCATGCTCCCAGTGTACAGCACTGGGCATAAAGGTGATGTTGGACATACTATCCTCAGAAATGAGAGCCCCAGAAGGACCACAGCCCAAGGATTAGAGATGTACCAGGCACATCCAGAAGGGAAAATAAGGAGGGAGGGATTGAATGTTGTAACAGTGAAGATAAGGACATCTACCATTATGGTAACATTTTACAAAACTATACAGTGTCCTTCCATTTCACTGTTGCAGTAGTAATTACAATAGGGAGAGTGCAAAAGTTCATGGAGAGGGAGGAGGAAGAACCAACAGAGCCCTCTAGCAACCCATGAAGGATGGCTCTAGCAAAACTAGCCATAGCCCTGGATATCACATCCAACTTATAATGCTTTGTAAAAGTATGCACATAAGTCCAGGTAGCTGCCTCAAGAATAGAGTTATTATCTAAACCCTTAAAAAAGAGAAGCCGCAGTCCTAGTAGAATGAGCCTTAACAGAAGGAAGGCTGTTGCCATGAAAAGAATAACAAAAATAAATGCTTTAGATATTCTAGAATAAATAGTTTGCTTGGGAACAGCCAATCCCAAAGATCTAGGATGAAAGGAAACAAAAAGCTTATCAGATTTGTGAAAAGCTTTGGTTTTATCCAAATAAAATTTGAGTTGTCTATGCATATCCAAACTATGCAACTCCTCCTCACTAGCAGACTGCGGAGAAGGGGGAAAAAGTGGGATAAAGGAATAGACTGATTAAGAACAACTCATTCACCATTTGGGGCATAAAAGGAGTATTAGTATGAAGGGACACCCTGTCCTTATGGAGAACTAAAAAAGAAGGAACCGCCATAAAGACTTGAAGCTCAGACACCTGTCTGGCAGAAGTAAGGGTCAACAAAATAATAGTCTTCCAAGAACAATGCTGCAAGGAAGCTGAAGCCACAGGCTCAAAAGAAGCCTGGGTCAACTTCTGCAAAACAAAATTAAGGTCCAGGAAGGAGGGACAGGCGTCCTGGGAGATCTAATATAAAGGACACCTTTAAAAAACTGTTTAGCTTCAAATCTAGAGGTTAAAGGAGGTGCTACAGGAAGACAAGCAGAAATACCTGATAAGTGGGGCCTTACCAGAAGAATATGCCAACCCACCATTGAGCAATTCACACATAAGAGAGAACCAAAGGAACATCAACAAGTAGATTCAAGTTACAAGGAAGACACTAAACAGAAAATCTATTCCATTCGGATAAGTAGGATTTCCTGGTAATGGATTTCCTGGCCTCTTTTAGAACCCTAAGCATGTCCTCAGAAAAAAGGAGTCTATATGGAATCAAAATCATATCACCAACAATGTCAGCTGAAGAGTGGACAGGTGGAAATGGATGAGAGATCTCTTGTCTTGTGTGAGTAGGTCCACCCTGTGAGATAACTTGTGATGACTGCCCTTGGCTAAATGCAGAAAAGGGAACCAATGCTGTCTGGGCCAAAAGGGAGTCAACCAGCAAGATTTTGGGAGCATCCTGCTTTATTTTGAACAGGACTATTGGTATGAGAGGAAGGGGAGGAAAGGCATAAAGAAACACCCCCTTCCAGAAGAAAGACAGGGCATCAACATTCCAGACCAGAGGACCTAGGGCTCTGGCACAAAAATCAGGAAGTTGTCTGTTCAGGGGAGAGGGTGGCAAAAATATCTACTTGAGGAGTACCCCACTGGTGGACAAGGTCCACAAACCCATCTATGTGAAGCATCCACACCTGGGATTATGATATGGACCTGCTCGGAGAGTCTGCCACAATGTTCTGACCCGAGGGAATGTAATCTATGTGGAAAGTCACTTGATAATGGATAGCTAGCTCCCAAACCTGATGGGCTAACCTTCTTTGGAGATACAATCTCAGCCCCCTTGCTTGTTGACATACCACATCACTGTGGTATTGTCTGTGAGAACCTTGAGGGGTCCTGGAAGGAAGAGAGAAAGACAAGCCTAAACCAGCAGAAGAGCTGTCATTTCTTTGACGCTGATGTAGTCTGTCTTTTGTCAAAGAGACCAAAGACCTTGCACCTTCAGAGAACCGTAGGAAGCTCCCCATGCTACATCCAAGGCATCTGTGAAAAGTTCCTGAGAGGACATTGGAGGTTGAAAAGGATGCACTTGATTGAGGGACAACTGATGAATCCACCACTGAAGTTCCATCTTGAGGCATGGAAGAAGACTGACTGAAAAATCTAAACGAGTGTGCTGAAGTCAAACTGACTTTAGAGAAAGCTTCAGTAGTTTTTCATGTAGATTTGGCTAGAGGGAGCACAGGAATGGTGGAGGCCATGAAACATAAAGCTCTCAGAAATTCCCTGGCTGTAACAGAGGCCAGAGGAAGAAGGGATTGAAAGAAGGCAATAAGAGTCAAGGCCTTGGGAGGAGGCAGGGATGCCAGCATTGGAACAGTCTAGATCCTGCATCCCAGAAACACATGATCCTCTAAATGTGTCAGGAAGGACTTTTGGAAATTTATAGTGAACCCAGGCTTTGCAGGAAAGAAACAGCAAAGTGAAGATGCTG